>NC_048894.1:150326608-150375007 GCF_011077185.1 Oxyura jamaicensis
AAGAAAAGAAAAGAAAAGAAAAGAAAAGAAAAGAAAAGAAAAGAAAAAAGAAAAGAAAAGAAAAGAAAAGAAAAGAAAAAAGAAAAGAAAAGAAAAATAAACAAAACTGCTTCAGCACCATCAGAACTGGACTTAAATCCTTACAGGAAATGGCTACAAGAGAGTGGTGTTTAAACTGTGGGAGTCAATCACCTAATTTGTGCTTATGCAGCACCTAGCACAACAGGGGTTCCCATTTCACTTGATTCGTACATGCAACACTGTAATAAAAATAAATAATAAGAAGATTGCAGTACTGATCTTGCTGTTCCCTGCCACTGGTTAATGAACTCTCATTATTGTATTAAGGAAATCCAAGTGTGTGTTCTGTAATTAGTCTTCTATCTGCCACATACCATAACTAGTCCTTACATTCTCCCTAATGACACAGATCCTAGCATGGGGGCTTACAAAGGCATTCCTCTTTAAAGACAGACTCTATATGTTTCACTTCTTTTAATTATCCTCATTTTTAAATATGTGAAACAACAGTACTTGCACATCTGGTCCTCCTATAATTTTATCTAACAGCTCCCCATACCCTCAGAAGGAAAATCTTTCAATTGCAAATTAGACTTTATATTTGTAGGGGCAGACAGCTATTTATTCATTCAGCTATTTCCTCTAAGAAACAAAGCAGTCCAGCATTCACTGAGTTAAGTGTAGGGTAGCTGCTGCCACTGCCAGTGACATCTTTCAGACCCCTGGGAGTATGAATTCTTCAAATTCCCCTAAGTAAGTCTAGAGCCTCTCTACCAGCTTTAGTGGGAAAACAGAGAATAGGATCGCCAGTACCATTTGGTCTCATATTTCCACTCTTCTAGCTCCTGCAGCTAAGCTTATAATCGCTGAGGATGCGATATGTGCCTATTTGTTAGGAAAGAAACAAGAAGAGTCTGACAAAGTTGGAAGATCTGGTGTATTATAAAGTACCTGGCAATGCAAAGCACAATTTTATACACAAGTGACTCCTAAAAACCATAGATCTTAACTGAGGGTTCATTACCTAGAATAAAAAGGTTTTTCCCAAGACAGGCAATATCTGCATTACAGCAAAGAAACCAGTTCTAGTTAGTTTTGACTAAAGAGAGGGGAGGGAAGAGGAAAGTGAAGAGCAGGCAGGAACAGAAAAGCAGACACTAACTGAAAGGAATAAAGAAGCTCCTGGTGAGAAAATCTCCTCATTAGGTGTTGAGGGTTTATTGGTGACTGTATGATTCTTGCATTCAAATTTTTTGGTGATAAGCTTACAGCACTCACAGTTTTGTATATTACTGACTGATTTCCTATACAGATGGCATCGGTCAAGACTGTCTCTCCCCATGAGGCCAGTCTGTCCAGGTGTGCTTCACACAGCCCCTTCCAGAGAAATGGGTGAATTGAGTGTTAGTCAGAAGCTCCTGAACTTAAAGAAGAAATAACAAAAGACAAAAGAATCACACAGTTAATGTGATGGAACCCAGAAGGGCCATAAATGCTCATAACAGAAGGAAGAGGCATTGTTGTGCACACTGTCACAAGGCTGTGAATCATTGCCCAGGCAAAGACAGACATTCTTGCAGCCAACAAGCATCTTCATCTTTGAATCTCCATCCTCCTCCCCAGTGTCTTTTCCCTTGAGGAATCAAGACCTGCTCTGTTAACAAAAATGAGCAGCTGGTCTTCCACGAGAAGGGATTACCAGAAAAAAAAAAAAAAAAAAGGATTTTAGGATTTTCTAGCCTTTCCCACTAATATGACTTTTGGCAGGAAAACGAGACTCATTATGAGACTCATTCACAATAAAGCTTTTTTTTAGGGATGCCTGTACCAATTTAAACAGAAACAAAATATTTGATTATAATGAAAAAGGAAAAGAGAGATGACACAAAGAGATTGGTTGATAAGCCCTTCCATCAGCCAGGCTCTCCCTGGTGTCTCCAGTTTCCTGTGGAAGTTGCTCCACTTTACATATATAAGAGATGCTGTGCAGTTACTGCCATTGCCTCTTTTATTCCCCATCAACATCAGGCACTGTTACATACACCTGTATGACATGGTTCCCATGTTAAGTTTAGGGTTATTTCCAACATGCTTTTGTGGTTCTTCAGCTTTAGATGAGGAATTATATCTCAGAGGTGAGGTCAATATGGTCCACAGGATCATGATAGCATTGACCAATGATGCTTCACTTTTTTTTTTTTTTTTTTTTTGGTCTGGGTTGCTCATAGAGTTGCCTTGGCATGAAAGGACTCTAAGCTGTAGCTCCTGTTCTAACAAGTTATTTACATCTATGGTGTACAGACAGTACAGAAAATCTGTTAAGTAAATCCAAGTTTCCATAGAAGAACTAAATTTACTGGACATTCGATGGACATATGCATTGGGCATGAAAATAGTAGCTCTGTATTGACCTCAACAGCAACAACCAACAGTCAGCCTTAATCTTCAGAGCATTTTGGAATTAAGTAAGAGCAGTAGGTGAAATGAATGGCTCCAGTGGTGGTAACCAACTCCTAACTCCCTATTTGCTGGCTACCAGACACAAACCTACCACACGGCAGGAAAGGGACCAAAGAGAGAAGGCTAGAAGTATAGATCCACTCTGTAAACATAATATGCTACCTTGTTGCTACACAACTTTTTCTTAAATGAGAGTTTCTACCATTGCAACAGCACTAGTAGGGGAATCTTCCACAGCTTCACCATGTCAGTGCTCCCAGTCATTCCCCTACAACCTGCCTACATCTTCATTTCAGTAATTCCAGCCTGTTATATACAATTATACCACCTTGTACCATCCTCTATAATTCCCCTTCCTCCTGGCTGTTTACACTTTTCAGAGATGCGTGGGTTGCCCACAGCAAGAACTTCACTCTGGCTCATTAACATTTTAAACCTCCAGCTCAATGTTTACAAGGTTACTCTTCTTCTAAGCTAACCTAATGTATGAGTTTTTCTGTGCAGTTACATGTTAAGGGAATTCAAAAATACAGGAATTTACAGGAAAATGGAAGGCATAACAAAAGGAACAGAAAGAGTTTCCAACATTGCTAAAATGTAGCTTAGGTTTTCTCTATTTTCTCTCTCAATTATCTCATTTGACTGCTATCTCTAAATTCTTGTTTAGGGCATTAGAGAGCATTAGGACAAATAAGACAATAATTCATGCATTATTTTCTATGTTACAGATTTTCTGTGGTCAAGTTACCCTCAATATAGAGAATCAAGTCTAAATAGTGATATATACTGAACATTTTACAAAATGAAACAAGAAATTCCATCAGCTCTGATGATCCTGCTGGTCTGTATGTTTCCTGATCTAGTGCAGTCACAAACTCCTGTTATTTTAGATATGCAAATAGTTCATTAGTAAGGGCTCTATGGAACCAAAGAAAAGCCCCTCCGAGAAATGAAGAACTCTACATGTGACACCCAAATTCCCTGTTTCTACTTTTTCCTTCAAAAATTAAACTATCTTAAGGGAAGAAAGAGCCTGAAACCAGAGGCATTTTTCTGCATAAAAATAGTCCTGCTTTCCATTCATCCTTGAATGACTTATGCCATACAGGTATTCAGCTGTTACATGGAACTGTAATGAAGACACCTGCTCAGTACAGATCTGTGCCAGCAGCTCTGGCTGGCAGATGCATGCAGCTCATCGGATGTTGCTTGCTGGGACAGTAGTAACAGGGAGGAGAAAGTTCCTGCAATTCCCAAGGAAATCAAACTGTGGGAGGCAAGTAAGCAGAATCAGCCAATGAGTGAAACAATCATGTGAAGGTCAGCCATGGTCCACAGGATGCTGAAAATGTGACTCTGCACAATCAGAATGCCAGAAAACAAAAACCAGCAGAAATTATTATCATTTTAATGACACTGCTTGTTTGGATTTTGTTTGTTTTTGTTCTTTTTTTTTTTTTTTTTTAATTGATTATTATTTATTTATTTATTTATTGGAGAACACAGTTCAGAATATCAGCTTTGACTCTAATTTCCTGTACCTGTGATAGACTTTTGTAAAAATAGGCTCCTTTCTCTCTTAAAATGTCAAGAAGAGGGATTATTTTTCTATTCTTAGTAGAAACCCTGCAAGGTGTGCAGAGCACTACAAATGAATGGCACCAAGGACTCAATTAATTTACCCATACCCATGTATGGGTGCCACTGGTGCCAATGGAGCTGGCCAGGGCCCCTGACACATCTTCAGGGCTGGGTTATTTGGCACAGGATCAGAGTCTTCTAGGTGGGGAAACTGGGGGCAGCTAAGATGCCCTAGGACATCTCACATGGTCCATGTGGCTGAACCTGATGCTAAAGGATGAGATCACTTGTTCTATCTATAGATTGCTGTATCTGAGCAATTGGCCTTGGCTTGTTTTTATATTCAGTGAAGAGAAGGAGGTGCAGTTAGATCAGAGTTTTCACAGCTTCTCTGCCCTGTTTTAGGGTAAGAAAAATCTTTTCCCAAAGACCTGTCTCTCCTCACTGATTAGACCCGGAGCTCTGATGTGGGGTGGTCTAACTGAAAGTGGGATATCTAACCTGCAGGCATGTAACATCTGAACATCATTTGCTACTGATGGCTACAAAAGCTGAAAGCTCATGACTACATCCCCCTACGTGTTGAAGAAAGGCTTGTGTATAGGCAGCAAGTTTAGAACCATTCATCCCAAAGTAGATGCTTGTCTTTGCTGAGATGATTTATGCATTCACCCAGATGAACATCACCCGAGGATTGGTCTAAGCCTGGGGCTGGAAAAGAGTGATGAGAAGAATAAAGATACACAACTAAGGGAAAATGAGATGTGCTAGCACTGTCTGAGGTCCAACCTTACAAATTAAAGGGGTAAGCATTCACCCCCTATAGCTCTAAGTGGTCCCTAAAGCCTTATTTAGTTTAAGAACTCCAGAGAAAGATTATGCAAAAGAAAGAGTGACAAAACAAAACAGAGGGACCTAATCTCTACCCACCTCTTTTCCTTAAAAAAAATAATGGTCAGCATGAAGTTCTGCTGCTCTTGCATCTCTGTATTCTCACCCTACCAAGTTTAGTTTGAAGTTCAGAGTAAATCAACTTTTTTTTTAATGAATCACTTAGTACTTACAAAATAGTAAAATGTCCCACATCATTAAGTTGGCTGTGATTAATGTTCCATAAAAGATTTCTAAATGTATGAATATCTCTTGCAATATTTATCACAACCCCACAGGTGGCTGGGTCAGCACTTTTATGGTGAACCTCTAAAGCTTCTAATCTCACACTGGTATAAATCAGGAATAGTGTGGAAGGCTCAGAGTATTTTTCTCCCCTGCATGGGAGAGTTACAATGTTATAAAAATATTAATTGTGCAATATTTAACGGTTTCAAATTTAGAAAATTAGTCTTGAGATTGCATGTTATTATTCCTCATCATGATTTTTGTGGAGAACAAGAACTGATTTCTACCCTATTTCATTCACTGAGTAAAGGAAATATATGCATTTTCATTAGGGTTCATAATCTGGAGCATTCCTGCATTCTTACTAAGGAGGGTTACTTGGATAAGGGTTGGATTCCACACATTCTCAAGGTTTTTCTGCCCTAGATGTCCACATGATCACCTCTTCTCCTGGCAAATCAAGGGATAATTTTTCTTTCTAGGAAAATTCTTCTGAGATACTTAAAGATGAACTTTTATCCACTCTTGGCCTAGAGGGTGTTTTAGTTCACTGAAACTTCTAGCCTTGATGCAGCTCAGGGAGTCAGGCAAGTGTCTTTACAAGTAGATGATTGCTCAGTGCAATCTTCCTTCAATGCAATGTAGATAATGATGCAGATTTACACACTCACCATTCCAAAAAGCAGGCTGTGAACAGGTGCCAGAAAGTTGCCCTGGCCTCCCGGTTAGATGCAAGGTGAAGTGTTTTGTATAAGATGGATTCCTTGTGACTTCTTACCTTAGAGATCAATTTTATGAACTATTGCCTGCCAAACTCAGAGCAGCAGCGAGGCTAAAAAGCAGAGTTAGTGGGAGTCACCTAGCCACGATTATCAACAGCCCTCAGGTTCAAGGGAATAGTTATATCCCTTCCTTCCTGCATCATTGTGCTGTCCTGGCTCTCCTCCTTCATCATGTATCAGGAATGGTTGTTAAATGAGAGGACAAGACTGACAATGGTCAGGGTCCGGTTTGCTCTAAGTGCACTGTGTTTTCCCCATCTGGCTCTGGCTACGCATAGAGGATGCCACCTGGGGCAATGCCAGACCCACGCTGAGACTCCATCTAAACGCCTTCAGTGGAGATGTCCATCTGGGAGCAGCCTGTGGAAACCCAGCACAGCCAAGGGAGTTCAGAGAGCAATCCTGCAACCCCACGCCAGTATCTGCCAGCCCCACAGAGATGCCTCAAATATCCTTGGGCATTTCAGGTAACATTAGATAATATTAACTATGTGAGCAGATAAATTCAGATCTAGACCTCCATTTGCTATGAGAGTGTAAACACCTAGAGCACGTTGCAGACATTCAAATGTCTGAATCTGAAGGTGAATCATACCCCTGGGGCTCAGCTCGGGAGCATCTGAGGAACTTTGAGAGAGCTAAATCCTTCTGGACAGGCTGCTGGAGGCTGGTCTGGATAGCCCAGGGCAGCTCAGATGTTTCAGAGGGCTGAAGAGTGAGTGCCTTTAGCATCTTTGGTCAGTGAGTCAGCACTGAGGCCAGTTGCAGAACTTTTTGTTTGGGAGATTTGTGTCCTTTCATCTTTTAATCTTAAGCACTATTAGTTTAGTTATGCATATTTGCATATTAAGGAAGGACTTTAGCCTCACATCATTTATTTTCCATAGGAAAAGTTGAAAGCAGCAGTCTGTGCAGTACAGATTGTTAAAAACGAAATATTTCCTTTGGTTGTAAAAAAAAAAAAAAAAAAAAAAAAAAAAAAAAAAAAAACTGCATTAAAAAATGAAAAGGTTTCCAACAAAATGTTAAATTAATAATGTCTCTTTTCCCTCTTCATGTCTTTTCTCTTTGTCTCACACTTTCTTTTTCAGTCATGAAATAGAACCAGAAAGAAGAGAAAACAGAAGCTGGGATCACAGGAGAAAACACAGAGCCCCCAACAAAATGAGGGAGAAAACAGCAGAAAGCAAATGCTTTTCTGAGCTCTTCAGATCAATCACAACAACAAAAGTTTCTTCCTGGAGCCCACTGAACAGCAGTGATTTCAGCTGTCTGCTTGTTTTCTGAAAAGAACTTTTAAATGAATTTTCAGCTACTTTCAGACTGAAATAAAACAGCATTCAGACAAGCCGATCTGCACTGACCACCCAAATGTGATTTCCCATGCGAAAGGCAGTTCCTGTGTTTGCTTTAGAAGCCCTTCATGTTACTACAAATATTTATAGACATTACAACAAGCCAGACAGAGTTTGGCCACTACACAGGTAGTTCCCAACAAGAAGTTTCACATTTCTGCAGCTCAGATGCCATTTATCAGTGCTCTGCTGCTGGTCCACAAAGCACACCTGACTTTGCAGTCCACTGAGCTGTTTCAGGTTGCCCTATCCATCCTAGTATCATGATTTGTCTCCCTCCTTTTGGTATATGCAGGGCAAAACATGTCCCTGGATACGCTGGAGATATAGCAGCAAGCTGCACTTCTGTCTAAAATACATACTAGTAACTGAAAAACAGTTTAAAACCATCTTCTTTAAAACCATCGTTCAAGCTTTCTATAGTGTCAAGTCCCAAAATAGTGACAATTCTACTGTGCAGATGACCAAAGACAGTATATTCATGTCTTTATTACAAACTCTGATTTCTTCTAGTCTAGTTCATGCAAACTTCCACATGCTCATGGCTTGATATTGCACATGCATATTGCATTGCATATTGCAAACTGTCTGCTCCGTGACCTGAATGAACATGGGTGTGACAGAGGTTACAGACCCCAGTGACACGTCCTGCAGTTTCTCAGTGACTCCTGATAACAGAACCTGGATTCTCAAGCTTTGATCTCTGCTTCTGCCTCATTATAAATGCAGGAGTTCAGAGGCCATTATGCTCCTCATTATTCACTTAAATGGGAAAAAATATCTGAACATATACTGATATATAAAAGGTCTAATATGAACAAGGACCCTAATATAAAGTGAATGTGGGAGGCTATCTCACACTGTGAAACAAACTCTGAGGCTATGTCCACATTAACAAGTAAAGCAAGCCCACGAAGACTTGCAGGCTGGTTCCCAGAACCTGATGTTGCTGCGTTGTGCATCAAGAGGTTTTACATTAGATCATCTCCAGTCTAATCCATGGGACTAAATGCTGGTTAGTGTGTGGAGTGTGTTATGTGTGCTCAGGGGATGCATTTTTTAAAAAAAATCCAGTTTATGCGTGACTGTTCCCCTATGCAAACAGAAGACAGTAAATGGAGGTGATTGGGATATTTGCTCCTGAAGGGCATTCTTCTTCCAAACTGGAAGGGTAATGTAAAAGTATCCTGGTAAAACAAAAAGGAAGCTGATGGCCATTTGTTAGTTAAAAACAACCAACCAACCAAAACAAACAAACAAGAACAATAACAACAACAAAAACCTTTGTATGTATCATTCTTTTGCAAAGATTTTGCCTCAGAGAAGTTCTTTCTCCCTTTGTAACGCAAGGGTTGATTAAACAGACTGAAAAGCATTGTGTTCAATTAAAAGGCAAGCAGTTGGGATTTAAGTTTAGGTTAGGTGAAGTGGAGGAGAAATCAACTTCTTTTGGCTGATAGGGCTATCACTAAGCTAGGGGTGGGAAACAAGGCCCAGGGCTTCTCCCTGCAGTCTGGCACAGTCTTGGTCCAGAGAGGAAAACAAAATTGGGGCCACAGTAACTAAAACTGTTCATTCACATTCACAGGAAACCAAACACTTGATTTGCAGAAGTATTTTTTACCTAATATATGCTGAAGTTTCCAGAAGCTGGAGCTCACTTCTGTCAGTGACCCCTATAGCCTTGGTCTCACAGATAACGAGCATTGTTTCAAGTTTTAGCGCATTTTGGAGTGACTCCTGAATCCTTAGTTCTTCTGACATGTTTTTAACCTTTAACCAGGGCTAAAATGTGTTCGACATTCAGTTCTTTTGGGAATGGGTTAACGGGTTTTTCGTATTTACTATGTAGGTTACAGTGCCATCCGTAACGTCATTTGTCTCAAATATACAAAGATTTTGTGACTCAGATCTGTTGTTCCTTCTTTTGACTTCTCACTATCACATTACATAGACATTAAATGACTTTAAAACATTTAGTTAGTCCTGAAGCCTGAAGTTAAAAAACAGGATGAAGAACACCATTGCAGAGAAGTTATTTTCATATTATTGGGAGAAAAAAAAAAAAAGTCTTTCTCAAACAAAGGCAACATCATGAAAAGGCAATGAATCTGAGAAAAACACAGTGTCTGGAGCGCTGCATTTTGAATAATGGATTTGTTCTGTGTTCAAAAATCTTCTGTCCTGCAATGACTTTAATTCTCAGTGAGAGAGCTAAGTTTATATTATACTAAATTTAAAAGCTATAAACCCAGATGTTCCCTGATGTACTTCTATATTTTATCCCAAATCAGATTATAGTGGCATTGAATATAGTTATGTGACAAAACTTGTACTATATTATGCCATATTAATCCCTCTGTGAGAAAATAAATATTCTGCTCCCATTAAGATGGATCTTATTCATAGAAATAACCAATAAAACATTCTCAGCCATGAACACAACCTGAGAAGTCTGTGAATGTATTAATGAAATACATTAAGGAAGTATAATATCATCATAATACAAATCATGCTTCACTTCCAGCAGATTTATTTTATTTTATTTTTTCAAAACCAAAGAAAGAGAGAGCTCAAAGGAATTTGCTGAAGTTTGATATCTCAGAAGTCATTCATCTTTCCAGTCTTGGCATGCGTACACACGCCGCAGGGTATTCCAGGAGAAGGAGGGGAACACACAGCTAGCTGGAATTCCTGAAGGCAGCACAGCCCACGAAGTCCACAGATGATTATCTCCTAGCTGCTGTCTTCTGCCTCTGCATCTGTTCACAGGAACTACCTGTCCTTTCCAATAAGGCTGAGGTACAGATGGTTAGAAGTTATCTCTCAACAACTCCTTTTGATGTCACTCTGAGATTGCTACCAAGCAAAAGAGATTAAGAAAAATCTGATTTTTCATCTGTAAACTCATGCTTCCCAAGGAGCTCTTCCCAATAAATTTCCAGCATTTTGGAGATTAATATTTTTCAGGTTTGGAGGATAATGCTCCTTTTGCTTGGTAGAAGACAGCATCCTACCTGTTCCCACACAATGCAGGGTGCTCTGAGCCACTCCACTCAGGAACTTTTGAGGACAATGTCATCTTGTCTGGACCACACTTCAGCCATGAGTCTCTATACACTGACTGGGGCCCAGAGAGATAATGAGTAAGTTCTAATACTCAATAAATCAATGAAAGACTCGATGACAGAAACCAGACTTCTAATTCCAGTTCAGTGAATTCTTTATTGGAGTGAGAATATGCAGTTACTTACATCCTAATAACCTGCCGGACAATCCCCTAATACACACAGCAGTGCTGTGAATGTGTGGACAGCTGAAGCTCCTACTGTCTAAATTGTCATTCACAGTTGGAACATGAATGCTTTTAACCAGCTTTTAAAAAATTAGTCTTATCAGTAGCAAGCCCATTTGCACGATTTAAGAGCAGATTCTCTCTAATTAGTCCACCATCCACAGTTGCACAGACTGAAAGCTTATTTTTGATATTGTATTTTCTCAAAATCCATAACCCCATAACCCTAATAACTTTAATAAATACAATTTGCACCCAGATCAGGAATTTGTTTTCCTGTGAAGTGTTTCTTCTTTTACGCTGTTCTGTTTATTTTACTATGAATTGGTCTTATTAGTTGGAGCTACTTGGGTTTAAACACCCAACAAAGATAAATAACAAGCAATGCAGCATTATTCCCTTATTAGATTTTGGACCTCTGGAACTCAAAAAAATAGATTTATGCCACTATTACATTTCATGTCTTTTTAATGATTTATTAAGACAAGTGAAGCAATACTTAGGAACAAACAAGTCAATGCTTTGACATTCACTGCACCTAAGAAAAGACTCAGCATCCAACAATATAACATCAAGACTCTTAAAACTACTGCCTGCTTCCTTAGGCTAGGATGGCAGTCAAAAAGCTCTGCTTAACTTAACTTCTCACATCCTCTTCACCTTCCAGGCACCTGCTTTGCTTATTAGTTTTGTTTAACTGTTAAGATCCCTGGACAGCGTTGGATATTTTGCATTGCTTGCAGAGTACCTATTAGATAAGGTCTTTATACTTGAGAGGTGTTATTAGGCACTATGACAATGAATCTAAGCAGCCTTCCCAGGCATATAAATCTCATTTTCCTCTTCACCATATGCTGCTTCTTCCTCTCATTTGACAATAGGAACAGAGGGTAATGTAATATAATACAATTCTGTGTATGAGGGATCTTACGTGTCTGACAAGGACTGAGGAAAGATGATCCCAACTGCCCATATTTTTGTGCAGAGAACACGTGGACCTGGTGGCCATACTGGGAATTGCTAACCATCTGCATGGTACACCAGAACTTGTCCATATGCCGATCTTTTCCTAGTAGGGTTTTCTCAGGATCCTTTCCAAATATTTTGGAAAAGAGCTTGACAGGTAGATGCCAGAGGCTAAAAGCATTGTAGCAAGTGTGTCCACGTTGGACTTGGGTTGCTACAGCAGAGAAGAGAAACTTTGTGTGGCTAGGGCACTTGGACCCATTTCACCTACACTGAACCAGAGACTTCAGCACAGTGATCTCGTCTCTGAGCCCAGCAAAGGTCACTGCAGACGAGCACACAAGGACTATCCATGCTGACATAACCTTGCCTAGGGCTCTTAAATGGGTCAGAAAAAATGTAGTTTCATGCTGATATTCAGAGTAAAGACCGACTCCTCCAATGTCTGAGAGAAGGGGAATGCAGTAACCCATTTTATGGTGTGCTCTGTATGGATGGGGTTTATACAGAGTTGGAGGGAATTAACTGCCCAGATCCCTCCACTGCATTTAGACAAACCTTCTAACTTAACATATGCTTTCTGGCATGTTCCCTATAGAAATGGAAGGCAGGTACTGCTTTTGCTTAAAGCACCAATTTCAGAAACCAAAGATAAGAATATACAGGTGAGGCTAAAAATATCTGTATGAACCTTCACAAGAGAATGAAATGTAGCAGACAGAGGTATCATGTTTACAGCTAAATGCTCTTTCCCACACTGAAGGCAAAATTCCAGTTTTGTTTAAAGCTATGAAGAAATTCAATGTACATGGAGCCAAGATTTCACCCCAGTTTCCTTCCTTCAGTACTATGTCTTCATGGAGAAGTAGAGATTAAATCCAAATAGTCCATATTTGATGTAGAGACATAGTTTCACCTTCTGAGACTTTCAAAAGGACTCAGTGTTAAATTGTGTACACACATCCTGAGAAAAGTGATATTGAAAATTTCCATTAAAAAAAAAAAAAAGGATATTGTTCCTTTAACTATGACCAAGCCTAGCATAATAAACTGTAATACAGGCCTATTTAAAACAGAGATGTTCGTACATATGCATAAACAACTACACTGAAATTTGAAGCACAGAATATTACTTATTATGTTTGATAGGGTAATGCCAAAAGGCCACCAGGAATGGTGCCCTGGTGTCCAGTAATATAGAAATGCAAAGCAGCAACTGGTATCTACCCTACAGAAAGGACTGAGGATTATTTTCACATTTCTTTTCTTGAACCCAGAACAGATAAAATGAAGTAAATATCCTGAGATTTGGTAAACATAATAAGATCATGTTGCAGGGAGGAAGAATACCTATGCACAGAATGGAATTATAGACCTTTTCCATCACTCACTAAATTAGCCTGATCCTCTAGCTGTGTTAGCAACATGCTATAATTTAGAAAGTTATTCAATAATTGCACACACATAAACCTTCATTTGACTCCCCTGTGCTCATGCATTGCAGTGAAGCCCTTAATTACAAATGAACATATATTATTATTTTCACAGTGTTCACAACTCAATGCACAGAGAGAATGGGGCACAGTAGACAAAACTCTATATAACATTTCCTTATATCTGCACCACGTACAACCTTGCTGCACACCTCAAAACCCTGCTAGGAAAGCAAGATTATTAGTTCCCTCACATCCAGTGTTACATACCTCTGCAAGCTTCGGACACACAGAGAAATGTCTCCTCATAACTCTGCTGCCACATGAGTGGTCCTGGATTTATTTGATTGAGGGGGGAGCTGAGACCCAGAGGACTGGATCAAAAGAACAATTTCATTTTTGACATCTCAGAATAAGGACATGGAATTTCATTTTTCTCAGACTTTTCATCAATCCACAGCACAGCTCTCATTGACTTTGGCTGCAGCTAGAAGTGATGAGCACTTCTGCAAGTTAGATGTGCTGTCCTGCTTCCTCCCACGCGCACACCCAGCCCCCCTCCTCTCCAGGGCATCAAGGAGGAAAATCATCCTGCTCTCCTCTTCAGGCCTCCTGCCACTCTCTGGGAAGACATTGTCTCCCAGGGAGTCCAGCTGAGACCCTGCAGGTCCAGAAAGAACAGAGCTGTTAGAATCTGGGAACAAGTTAGCTGCCAATTTCAGTGATTTTTTTTTCTTTTTTCTCCAAGACAAGAATTCTCCAAAACTCACAATTTCTCCATTTATGGACACTCCTATGGGAGCAGCAAACAGAACATACCAGATAAAGGCAAAGTTTCTTAACAATACTGAACACACATTAATAAAAATGCTATAAATTCCTATGTAGCATCTTTCTTTAACACCGGGGGAAAGAGGGAAGAGGGAGGAGGGTACGGAGGGGGGGGGTTCTAATTGAATATTCTGAAATAGCTTTTTTGTTTTGGTTTGTTTTGGTTTTGTTTGTTTGCTTGTTTGTTTTCTGAAAATGTAAGAAGTTCTGGTAGCAGACTTCCACCTGGGGAAATATGACCCAATTATCAACTTTTTGGCAATACTGTCTAACTAGCATTACTGACAGACATCAGAAGGAGTCCTGCCTATATCTGACACAAAATGAGCTCCAAACACCTGGACCTGTCTACTTAATGCCACTAGAGGATACAGAAATGCAGCAGTTTTGGGAAAAATAATAAATAAATAAATCAGATTCCAGTCTCTTGTTTTAGCTTGTACCTAAATTTTAAAAGGCAGGAGAAAGATGGGACTTTGAAGCTCCAAGGCACCAGGGACTCAGGGGGATTTTGCATCCTGACTGGAACAGCTGGGTGAGCTCCACGTTCCCATTGCCTGCTCCTGCCTCTGCCAGCTCGTACTGCTCGTGCTGATGCAATTGCCCCAAAATATAAAGTGTGACTTTTTCTTCAGGCAGTCAAGAATCAGCTCATTAATTAACAGTTACGGCACTGCTTCCAGCTGCCACTTCAGTCAAAGGCAATTCTCTCCTCACTTTTGCAAGAGATAAGGGCAAGGGTCAGGAAGGGCATGCCCAGAACCACACTAAAAACAGCAGGAAAGGGGACTGCAAAGTGCTGGCAGTAACAGATATGAAAAATATTATCACAACAACATATCTAGTTATGGGTTTGAGTTACTCTGCATGGAAGTTGTCTGTTCTGAGCTTGCATTTGGTGTTTTTCAGGATGCTGTGTGTTCATAATATGCTATCCAAACATACCATGGCAAGGTCTGCAAACTAAAGCAGGTATAGGACGGTTAATAGTATTCTCCAGATAGGTATAATAATGTTTTGCTCACCTTGAGGCAAGCAGAAGCCAGCTAGGATGGCACCAAGCCTGAGATAAGGAGCCTGCTGAGATGGGTGCATCAGCAGAGGCTGAGCAAACAACTCCCACCTTCCTGCAGCGGGCCCAGCCTTCCTAAATGGGCTCTCGCACTGCACTTTTCATCAGCACATCTGAAGCATTCAGGAAAAGAAGGTTCAATATCCCACCTACGCTGAGGATGTCATGCCATGCTCTGGGCTAGCGAGCAGGGCAGTGTCAAAGCTGAGCATCGAACGCTGCTCTTCCAGGCTGAAACCAAGAGTACTGAAGTGTGCTGTAAAGGCACAGCACTCGGCTGGCAATGCTTTTAACTGTGGCTTTGTTGTGTTTTGTTTTGTTTTGTTTATGTGCCCAAAGATCAGATTTTACAGCTCTTGGGAAGGGTGGGATAAATATCACCACCTAGATTAAATACACAATAAACAATATGATGGAAAGAGGCTCATTTAAAAGGGGATGGTTTGTTTTTCTGATTACACTGTGCTTCCAATGTACTCTGGGTGATAATAAGAAGCTTCTGTTTACTTTTCTCATCTCTATTTTTATTGAGTTGGGCTTTTTCACAGGCAGTGAAGGGAGCAGGGTACCCAAACAGAAAGGGAAAAGAGGTGCCTGTGTAACATCCCAAACTTCATCTTCCATCTTATAAACTCCATCACCTTTGAGCTGTTAGATTTAAGAATCAGTCATTGGGAAGAGGTGGGAAGGGAAGTCTAATCTGTTGATCTGTTAAAATATGTTATCACTTTATACTGTAAACCTTGAACAGGATGTGTGTAGGCAGCTGTTTGCATCTGCACAATGTCCTATTCATGGCTGAAAAGAGAGGGAAGTTCAGCACTGGCAGGGGAAGTGGGCATTGCTTCCACCCAACTCGTGCAAAAAACATCTTGTTCTTGTTCTTCTGGCCCCTTCACACTTTCAGACAGCTTAGTATCACAGCTCATGCCCAGGTGACCACTGCCTGGAACAGCAGCGTAGATGTAGCCCTAAAGGTTGGCTCAGCTGTGGTCTCTGATGAGCTCTTTGGGCACTGCTTCTCCAGGGCAGGACTTCAACATCCTGTCTGTGGGCTCCTTCAGCACTCAGGAAAAAATAATAATAAAAACATTCAGTACTGCTTTCTCAGTTGCAGTCAGTTGAGGATGCCAAAATGAGATATTAAATGCTGTATATTATGTTTGTTGACATCAGCAATCGATATGACAGTATGTGAGTAAAAACCCACAAACATAAATACAGTCATTCCACCTTACACGTTTCTATCAGCCTCTCTTAAGCCATACGGAAACAGTACATCAAGCTACTGGTTCACATTGGGAAGGTTTCCCTCCTGTTAGCAAATCACAGAAAATAGCTGAAATGCTGATGTGTTTCAGCTATTTTCTATGATTTGCTTTTTCAGCCCAAGATCAGATTTTACAGCCCTTGACTGCAGCTTGAAATACAATAACCTTGGTATCAGATGGCATCTTTAGCTTCAGCTGTGGTTTGGTCAACTTTGGAACATCTCAGGTGGGTACTGCTGAGACTCTGAATGATCTGTTTTGAACATCTTAAGAGGAAATTTAAGACACAACCCTTGGGAACACTGACAAAAATGAAATAAGATGGATATAGTTTATTCTTCCCCCAAATGTTCCTTCCCTCAAGTTATCCAAAGAAATTTTAATTCAGGAATGCCAGTTTTGACTAAAAGTAATTTTCAAAGCAGTATCTGAAATTCTCAATTATGAGTCAACAATCCTTTTCAGTTTGGTCATAGAACTCGATACCTCTTGTTTTGTTCTTTCCTTTAGAAAATGTTCCTGAACACTTTCTAAAACGAAAAATTTGTAATTTTAACTTTACGTCCAGTTACAGACAAGTACATGAAAACATTGAAATTTCTTATAGTGAAGAAGCTTTGTTTTTCTTCCAGCTCAGCTGCTGGTGTAAGAGGAGAGAGGACTATGCAGTTTTCTTGCTCAGGTAAATGAACTTTATTTATTGATTGAGGAACACTTAACAAGACTAGAAAAAAGAAAAAAAAAAAAACAAATAGCAAATAAGAGGATGATGGAGAACCTCAGAACATACAAAACCATTTGTACTTTATTTTTATTTTTTTTCTCATAATATTACCGCTGACACTCAGTTGTGATTAAGGCTAAATTTACCCCCTTTCCCAGCAAGTGTCATAAAGAAAAGATTCATCTCTCAATCTCTGATGAGAAGCTTTCAAACAGAGAAGTGGAAACGGGACAGATGTTACAGTAAGTCTGTTTTATTCCTACATGGAACACTTTTGTGCAACCAACTTGCAGAAGCTGCTGTTGTCACCTACAGCTGGGAAAGGTTCAAAATAGACTTGATTCCTAGAGTGATGTCAGGCTTGAATATTGAGTTCTGGCCTCTTCGCGATGAAATGCTCTGTGAAAAATTCCTTTTGCTGCATGAAATTGCTCATTTCAGAAATATCCCCACTAGGTCTACCAGTGTCAGAAAACTTCAACAGAGAATAGTCGGGGTCAACCTACAAATGCAATACACGTCCAAAATGGAAAAACATCTCTGTGACTTAGAATTGTAATTGAAGTGCCTGATCCTGCAGCACAGGCATTTTCTCACTTGTGCCAAAGAGAAGACATTGGGACCTTTCATTACATTTCTGATTGCAGGGAAAACGTGGGGATAAACTTTGTCCTCAGAGTTGCTCTGCATTGCTTATGTCAAAGCTTCTGGAAAACAGAAAGCCAATGCAGCCTAACAGCTCAAAGACTGGTAGGTTCCTGACTTTTAGAAGTCTTATGATGTTTGTTCATTTGGGTCTTGACTTTGCAAAGCCTGAGTTTCCTTCTGAGGCCTCATGATGGCCCTGACATATCTCACTATGTTGGGACTTTGGTTTGAGTGGCAGAAACCTACCTGAAGCCCTTTTTGTTGAAAACAAAAGCCAGAGTAATCAGATGTAATCAATGTCTTTTCCAGCTGCAGTCTTTTATTTTTATGACCCCCAGCTGAAAAGGATCCCACAAGTTTCCTGGCTCCACCGCCCCATCCTCACTGGACCCATCAACCCCACATGCCCGTCCACCTACATAAATATGAATGATGCAGATCCATGAATCATATAGCATATAGTCACATACAGAAGCCAAGCTGCAGGCTGAGCAAACCCACCCTCTGTCCTTTCTCAAGGTCATTAGGTTTCTGCTGTGGGGTCAGCTGAGTCACTCTCTGGAAGTCATTCATTATGCTGTGTTCACATCTAAATTGTTTGTTGCCCTTTGAGCTGTCCCCTTGGCATCCCACCTGGCCTCCAGCTGACCACTTCAGAAGGCTCTGAGTTTTCTGCAGGTCCCATATCAACCTCAAAGTCTGCAGCTGCCCACTCCATGGTGGTGTCTCATATGCTCGGATGCCTACATACAGGCATTCGAACCAAACCCCAGGTCAACACTGACTAAAACGCAAGCTGAGACTACAAAACATCTCCCTGTAGGTGTTTTAAATTTAAACTGAATACCATCATAATTTTGACTCTTAATATTTGTGCATCTGTCTTGAAAATGGGAGAAAAGGCAACTTAAATAGTCAAAAACAAGGGTACCATGCAAGTTGTTCTTTTTCTCATATAATGTTGTTTTTTTAAGTGGTTGAAGTAGATATACTATAGTCAAATATGTGTTATTCATTCATAAAAACAGAAAGGGGAAAAGAGGGAAAATTCTGTTTCCACAGATGTTCTCCTGAGGGCATAAGTGAAAAGTCCTGGTAGCCTTCTTTAGTCTGTTATACCATATGTTTTGGGAGAAACAATATCTTATTTTAGATATGTGGAGCTTTTATGCTTTTATGCTAGTTCATGTAGGGTATTCTTGACTTCCTGCATCACACAGGATGCAGTTCCTCTCCACAGACCTTCCCTCAAGCACACAATTCTATTTGATAACTCTTGCTGCATTTCTCAGAAACCTTTTGACTTTTTTCTTCAACAACCTATATTAAGCTTGGACTGCTTAATAGACAGTTAACCCTATATACCAAATTAATCAGCCTCCTTGATATTCTTCTACTGCCACAGTCAGGGTCCCATTCTCCATGTTACCTACTGACTGACTAAGGTTCCCCAGCAAATTATTTTGAAAATAATTCACTAGAGGATGTTCTCTAAGTATTTTACTACATTCTTCATATATAACTACCATCTTCATATTACCAAGAAGGGAAAGAGTTGTTTCATGAATTCAACAGCATTTTTCATCCATTATTTGCCAAATTAAAAGTAAATGAGACAATACCACATCTAAAATCTTCTTTGCTCCTCTTTTTTTTCTCTATGCTTTAAGCCTTTTGCCACAAAACAGAAATGGGTCTGAAAGCAAACCAGCAGACATTCAGAGCTGCATTAATTGGGCTCCCTGTCTCTTTGCCACAGCAAAACATAGCTCTGTTTACAGCCAGATGCTAAGAATTAATTGCATCTGTGGCTGAATGGAAACCTGCAAGCAGCTTCTAGTGCAAACAGAAGAACAGAGATACAGAGGTTATTCTTTTCATACGGCAAGTGACAACAGACTGGGAAGCCTTCTGCAGTTCCCACCAACAAACTAATTAGAATTGAGGACGTTTCTCAGAATAAGGTGGTGGAGTTTGTGGTGGTTTTACCCAGCTGGGCAGCTGAGCTCCACCGCACCACTCGCTCACTCCCCCTCCTCAAAGGGAAAGGGGGAGACAATACAATGGAAAGGGCTCAAGGGTTGAGATAAGAACAATGACTTCACCCTACAATTATCATCATAGGCAAAACAGACTGAGCATAGAGAGATTAATGTCATTTATTACTTATCACTAACAAGCTAGAGTAATGAGATACTTAAACAAACTAAAAGCACCTCTACAGGCTGCAGCTCCGGCCCGGGGCCTGCTCCTGTGGGGGCTCTCCATGGGCCGCAGCCTCCTCCAGGCCACATCCACCTGCTCCAGCGGGGGCTCCTCCACGGGCTGCAGCGTGGAGATCTGCTCCATGTGGGACCCATGGGCTGCAGGGGGACAGCCTGCTCCACCAGGGGCCTCTCCACAGCCTGCAGGGGAACTGCTGCTGCCTGCCTGGAGCACCTCCTGCCCTCCTGCTGCGCTCACCTGGGGGGCTGTAGGGCTGCTTCTCACTCCTCCCTTTCCCAGCTGTTGCATAGCAGTTTTTTTCTTCCCTCTTTCTTAAATCTTCCCTCACAGAGTTTTTAAACAACATCACTTATTGTCTCGGCTCTGGCCAGCAGTTAGTCCCTTTGGATCCAGCTGGAGCTGGCCCTTATCTAACTTGGGGCAGTTCCTGGACTGTTCTCACAGAGGCCACCGCTGCAGCCACCCACTACCAAAACTTTGCCACATAAGCCCAATACTGAGTTATATAAACAATTAAAAAAAAAAAAAAAGTATATTCACTGTCAGCTCCCCTGGCCCTAGATGATCAATGCAAAAATTGCTGCAGGCCCAGACCACTTCAAAATTTACACCCAGTTTAGCCAAGCTTAATATCATTGCCTGTAATGGTGTCACTCCAAGTGGAGAGGCAAATTCTCCATGCCTGGTTACCACATATTTCCTCAGGTCCCTGATACACATGTAGGAAATGCTCATTACTAAGTGAGCTGTGTTCCCTGGGTTATTACAGGATGGAGTTGCCCTCTGGTCTTTACCATCCCCTCCACCCTCCTCTGGTTTGGTCATCAGGACCTTTTGTTCCCGCTTGTGATACAATGACAAGACAACTCTCACCATCCAGACTGCAGTCTGCAGTAAAACAGCTCTTCAGTGAACTGTTATAAAATTATTGACCGGCAAAATAGAAAAAAAGTCAGCTGGCTAACTGATTGCATAAAAGAATGATTAATGGCAATATTTGAGCTATTTTCTTGCAAATGAGGTTATTGTGAAGGACACACTGAAATCAACTTTCTTCATTTACTTACTCCATTTTTAGGAATTAATTATGGGTTTAGAAAGCAAGACATAAAAGCCTGTTAAAACTACAGAAGATATTAACAAAGTGGCCACAAGACAAAGCCATGTACTCTGATAGAAACTGTCAAGTTGCATGATAGGGTGAAAAAACAAGGTGAAAGATTAGCTATAGAAATGGAAAAGCTAGAAATACTGCTGTACCATTGCTCCTTAGCCAGTATCTTGGGGGATATGCTGAGGAATAGAATCGTCCAGGCTAGCAAGGGTATTTGGGAACCATCCCTGACAGCAGGAGCTTAACCCAGAGCAGCAGATGTAGCAACAGCAATAGAACTCCAGTAGAAATCGCATCTAAGATTTGCATTTATAAGGCCCAGGTGCTCAAAATGAGTTGGAAATTCTGGTAAGTGCACCAGCAGGGCATTGCTATGCAGGAGCAGGTCTCATTGCATCATTTGTTTTATGCCTGTGGGGCCAAGGAGAAAAAGAAACTCTGATGTCCCACAACATCTACACTACACTCCTCTCCAGCCAATGCCTCTTACCTTACACACTTGCAAATGCAGTTATGACCACTCTTCTGTCCTGACACCACAGAATAAACCAAACTGTTTTGCCAATTTGCATACCATCTGTCCCCAGCATGTAAGGGAAAAGGCCTCCCAACAAGTGGTGCTTGTATCAGGAGAGGAGCATGGCAAGCTCAGAAGATCCCTCATAGGTGGATCATTTCCCCCACTTCAACCTCACCTCCCAGTGACATACTAGTGCTGCAGCCACTCTCCCATCATCTGGCTAGACATGGGTCCAACACATGTACCACTGCAGTCCCATCCCCTAAAGAAGAAAATCCTTCAGAGGTCAGACCCCCAAATGCAGAGGGAGAGGAAAATTTGGACATATTGTGCAGCGTCTGAAAGGGAAGAGTTAGAACCAGAAGGAGTGAGATAAAGGGGCTCCAGCTATGATCATCAATGAGCACAGATATTATCAATGCACAGCAGGTCTCAGACTATTTGTGAATGCAGGAATGACTCAGCCAGTCCTGCTGCAGAGACCATGCAGCTGATATATCCTTTACATAGAAGATAAAAGTTTAACAAAAAAGCCTACAGACCCAATAACAAAGACAAAATACGATGTAGGCACTGACTGCAAGAGCAGAAAACATCCAGATGAAATTTTGTATCTCGATGGAAGGGGGGAAAAAGAAAAGAAAATAATAAAATAAAATAAATAATTATATATAAAAAAAAAGATTCACCCATTTTAGAACCATTTCCAAGGAGATTTAAAGGCTTTGGTAAAGGGGAGTATCCAAAATGCATATCCAGGACTGACAAACCAAAGATGAGTAAGCTGGACCTACAGTTTTGAAAAGAGACTGACACTGATTACTTTGTTTTGAGAAGGGGAACTTCTGATGCGGATGGTCACGCTTCTTGAATGCCTGAGACAGGCAGCTCAGACCATCTGCGTTATAAAGTCATGATGAATCAAATCTCAGAATTATGAAGCTATACTCTTCTGTGGACAAAGGAGCATCAGGAAGTGTTAGGACAGGATAAGACATTAATGAGATGGACACTTCTTACTTTTATTGGCAAATGAGACTGGAATAAGAGGTACCAACAGAAACACTAACAAGAGCTGTACCCATATAAAGGTCACGATTTGAAACATCATCAGAACTTGAAATCTCCTATGGACCTCCTTCTGTTGCTTGTCCAAATGTGTTTGACCCAATCCCAGCTTAGCAGGTGCTTAAATATAGGCTTAAAATTAGAGCATTAAATATCAGATGTCTAAAATCATCTCTAACTAATAAGAGCATGTCTGACTGTTTGTGCTATTTGGATATCTTGTCCCTTTTAGGCAATTTTAGGGAAGCCACCCAAGGTCAGCACGACTTAAAGATATCCTCATTTTCTTTGTGCAATGGATCTATGCACATGTTGTAAGCATTTAAGAGTTTTGCTAATATAAAGCTTTAATCTCCTTGTAAATCACACCTCATCTCAAGACTGGAGACAATAATGTTTTCCTTCCTTCCACCATTTGTCTATCTTTTTAACTACAGTTTCTTTGGCTGTAAAGTCTTTAGTTGCAAGGGTTGAAAATTCCCTAGAGAAAGAATTGTATCTCATTATCTATTTTAATAATGCATAACAAGGTATTGGCAATATCCTAAGACAAAAAGCAAGACCAAACAAACAAAAATATTCTTTAACAAAATTAAAACCTTCTCAGATACACATTCCCTGTTCCTCAAAAATCAAAACCAGATGTTTTTTAAAATAATACATAAAATCTTTCCAGAACGTATTTCATCTTCTGTTCTAAACAGCAAGAGCTGGCATATGTGTTTTGCTATTGAACAAGGACAGAAATTCTAAGATACTAGCCATAAACGGTTTATCTTCCAATAAATTAAAATTCTCAAATTTATTCCTCTTCCTTTCCTTTGTGAACACTCAGGAAATGTATTTCACCACAATGTGCTTCTTTAGGAAGAAGCAACAGCTCTTACAAAACCAGAGACTCATGCCATATGAATTCTGCATCATATATCTGCTGGTAATGCTGACTCATGATGTATATACAAGCCACATTCACAGCATTTAATATGCAACATTTAAAGAACCAATATGTGGATTGAATAAAAGGGAAAAATAAAAGGTCTGAGAGAGAGCTGAATTCAGATGTTCTTTTCAAAATGTACCCAGCATAAAATTCCCTGAAAAATAAATAAATCTCTACCTCAGCTCAAGCATGGGGAATTCAGTCTTGTTTCTTTTCAGAAATACATTTCTCCAAGAGACTGAACTGCTTTATTTCTACTCATGCCCAGAAGTTCCCGATTGCTCTCCAGAGAGTCATCAGCTCAGGTATTCCTTCTTTGGGCCAAACTCTAGGGGATCTTAACAGTTCGTGTCAGGCGTGAGTCCAAGTCTTAGGCTTGCCCTTACGTTGTTGCACCTCTTCCCACACCTGCTGCCACTCTTCTTACCCACAAGGATCCTTCTTTTCCCATAATCCACACCTATCCCTGTTGGCCTATAATGAATGAAAAACATCATCTTCACCAATAAGATTGACAATTTCTCACTTTTTAAAATTTAAGGAAGGAGAAATTTTGGAAGCTCACAGTTGAGCATTCAAGCCCTTGAGAGGAGGCACGATGCAGAGAACTTTGCCACCTCACTTCAAGACTTCCAGCAGTTTTGTGCGAAATCCCTTTTGGACCTCAAGGAATCCTTCCACTGATGGTCTCTGCTTTGATGGTAC
This sequence comes from Oxyura jamaicensis, assembly GCF_011077185.1. Taxonomy (NCBI): domain Eukaryota; kingdom Metazoa; phylum Chordata; class Aves; order Anseriformes; family Anatidae; genus Oxyura; species Oxyura jamaicensis. The sequence goes on from NC_048894.1 coordinate 150,350,740, forward strand.
ATTGCTTCTGGGATAATCCTTGTATCCCTTTGATGAGGATTAGGTCTGATCCTGTCTCTGATATTCATTTATTCTGTGACTATTTCTGAAACGTGATGGCCTGTTCAGTCCTGGAATACTGGCAGGCTGAGCCCTCTTCCTGTTTTTCACTGTTGTACTGGTAGGGCATGGTGGTATATTTAATCCTACTGAAGACTAACTTTGACTGAGAATATATCATTTCCTAATGTAAATATATCATTTCCTGACACTCAGCATCAAACTGAGTCAGACACCGGAGTCATTGCCCTACTTCATGTCTCCCACCCAGGGTGCTAATGAGTCAAGCTACGGAAGTACCCATGCAAGAAGGAAGGGCACCGGGGCACAGAATAGAAGCAGAACAGAATCATTCAGGTTGGAAAAGACCTCTAAGATCATCTAGGCCAACCTTGAACCTACTACTGACAAGTCCACCACAATACCATGCTACTTAGTTCTACATCTGCGCATTTCTTGAAGATCTCCAGGGGTGGTGACTCAAGCACTTTCCTGGGCAGCCTGTTCCAGTGCTGCCCAACCTTTTCAGTGAAGCAATTATATCCAACCTAAAATGGAGAGGCTGAGATGTACAAAGAGACCTAAGGAAGTCTGTTGCCCTGTTCCCAAAAGTCACATTTGGTGCAGGTGAGACATCTATAACCATTTTCCCCTCTCAAAAGTGTAGCTTACACAAACTGCCCAAACCATCTGTACAAGCAGTCCAGAAACCTAGTCTCAATTTCTGGAGCTGACATGCATTAGCTGTTGTCCTGAGAGCTGCTGCCTGATTAAAAATAAATAAATAAAATAAATTTAAAATATATATAATTGTTTCTACACCTACCCGCATCGCATGAGTTTAGAGGGAGACAGGGAAAATCATTTTCTCTTTCTCTTACACATCAACCTCCTTTGGAAGGCACTTTGGGAAGCCTTGCAAAGAAGGGTTATATAACAGCTATAAATTATTATTATTACTGTTTCTATTATTGTTATTGGTATTATTATTGTTGTTATTGGTTTTACTGTTGCTAGAAATTCTCCAGACAGGCTTGATAGCACAGCACAATGCAACACTGAGCAGTCAAAAAAGAGGTTTTGCCCCAAGAAATACCTTTTAGACAAGCTTAGTGATGAAACACCTAAATGTCACATTTTGCTGTACCATTCTATGCAGCACAAAAATAAATAAATAAATACATACATACATATAATCCTCACACCAACAGGAGGGGAAGAAATGTCAGTTCAGATCAGCCTTTAGGTCTCCTCAGTTACAACACCTCACCTCCCTCAACAAAGATGTTGAGAGGACAGCATAAGAAGCCACGAGCCACCCAGAACAGAGGAATCTAACCCCAAGGCAATTCTTTTTGTAACTTCATGTTATTTGGAAGCTACAGCTGAACGGATGAGGCATTGTTCCTTGTGCAAGGCAGGCAGGTAACACCTTGTCAGTCTGAGAGCTAAAGGAGACAGGGATGCTAAATGATTTGCTGAAGGCATTTGGGCCGTGCTTTTATTGAGGAAACTCCCTACATTGCGACCACATCAGTGGAAATTCTGTAATGCAGTCATCTGCACTGGCTCAGGGCTTAGAGTGCTGCAAGCCCCACTGAGCTCTGCTTTCAGATTAAAATATGCCACCTGCATGTACAAACTGCCCTTAATGACCTCCACCAGCACCAGCACCTCTGGCTCAGACCCACACTAAACCTCAGTCCTGCACTCGATCAGCAGAACTTGAGCAAAATCCCGGTCCAATGGTGATTTTGATCCAGCTGAAGCTCGTGGCGTGATATATTCTACCTGCGATCAAAAGCAAATCACTTGGATGGGGAGAGCCTTCCCTTTCTCACGGCTCCCCTAACTCATGCTGTGCAGCACTGCAGCAGTCAGCAACAGGCTGGGCTGTGTCAGAGGGAAACCCCTCTGCTCTCGTCACAGATTTATGGCTGCCCGTGACAAGCAGATGTATCTTTAGCTCTGGCTAGAAGACGCTTGTGAGGTTGTCTAAATAATTCATCTTTAAGAGCTGATGTCAGCCTTTCCAAAACCATGCTCCAGCGGGAGCTGCTTCCTGCAGCTAACAGCCCCGAGCCCCCACCGCGCATAAAGCAGCCTCCGGCTCATGTGGAAAACATGCAATGAGACAAAGGCAGCTCATGGTACTGCATTGAAAAAGCCAGGCATAATGAATAAATTCACATGCCTGAGACCAACCGCTGTCTTATTTTGCTCCTACTGTCTGCAGTACTGCTGCTGTTTTGCTATTTGCACAACAAATACAGCCCTGATCTGCTCGATACGCTGGAATCAATATTGCTGTTTGGCAGGCTATGCAATTATGTGCAGCAATGAAAGCTTCAAGAAGATAATTGGGGCTTCCCAGGTAAACAGAAAGCTATTTTATCACCACTAGGACCCCACTGGTAAAGGATTGTTAACAATATTCTAATAATTTCTTCATCCAGTCCATAAATGGAGCTACAGCACATCTTTCAAGAAGATGCTAGGATGGATGTAAAGGTTTCAAATGACTGGAAATCTTCTGTGCTCTTACTAAGCCCTGACACTTCCAGCCAGACCAGCTGCATTGCACCCATTTCACAAATGACCAAGTTCAGAGCCAATGCTGAAGTGACTTCTGAAGGTCACACAGAGCACATGGTGGCAGAAGGAAGATGTTCTCCACCTCGGTCCTGCTTCTAACCAAGACCCACAATTAGGTGAAATGTGTCCCACAATTTTGCCTCTGACACTCCAGCTTCAGACCTCCTAAAAACCATCCAGACCTTTTCAGTGTTTTAGTGATGCAGATGAGGGAATGGTAAGTACCAGCTGGTTAATAAAATCCTGGGCAGTGTCCTCAGCTGACATGGTGTGTCCCAAAGCCATTAACAGCATAACCCAGAAGGAAATACAGTTTATTGAATGGAGATAAACATTCAAAGTGAACAAAATAAACAAACAAGTTGAATAAAGTGAGGAAGACACTGCCTCCTGGCTAACTAAGATTTAGACTAGACTCAGAACAAGTCCCCACCAATAAACTCAGGGGGGTGATTTTGAAACAAACAAACAAACAAAAAAAACTATCTGCAGCTCCTTTTTCCTTTGTGAAGGCTTTGCCTGCCTCATCCCAGACAGTCCATTTTCAGGCACACAGCGCCTGCACTGCTACAAGGCAGGGAAACCCCCATCTGCTCCCCTTGGATTTACACTCAGCCATGACAAATGACTCCAGCTTCAACTTTCTGCGAGGAGACGCATATAGAAAATGAGGTCAAAAAAGGCTCGCTTTAAATTATTCATCGTGAAAAATGTGCCCTGGCTTTTTCAAAGACTGCGCAGTCAGAGAGGAACCACCAGCTCCCTGAAGCCAGAAGAGCTGATCTGTGCATCTGCTCTGCTGCCTCTCACTCGTTTCTGCAGGAGGGACAGCGAGCACGGCACCACAGCAGGGCTGTGGGAGTCAGGGATCTGGATGACTCTGTTCCAAGTGCTGCCAACTGTCTCCATGTGTCAGCCCGGGAGAGTCGGAGGCATCGATTCAGAGAGCAGAAGGGACTGGGTTGATGCTAGAAAAATCTCTCCGCAGTGAAATCTCCCTGATCTGCAGTAGGCGAGAGGTCAGGCTGATTGATCGGGGTGGGGGGAATGCAGGAAAACCTCTGGGGGACTACTAGGATCATCTGACCTGGTTTTGTAGTGTAGTACAGGTCAGGAGTTAACACACAAATTTTCTGGAATTCAATTCAGTTATTTTTGGTTAGGCAAAATAGAAAGAGAGCTATACTCAGTGAAAAAACTGCTGGCAGACAGTGTTTGCAGTGAATCACTCACACTTTCAACACATAGACCTTTCTTTCTTCGTACACAGACCTTACTTCTTCACCATTCAAATGTCATTGACTTGACTTTGCCCGTCCTTGTGTACAGGGGCCTCACTCTTCACAGTTATTTCAGTTTGACTGAAGCACAGCATTCAGTGGTGGAGACGGCTTGCCAGGTGTTGAAAGGCAGAGAAAAAAATGTAAAGCAAATAAAACAAGAAAACAAGATTTGAGCACTGATGGAAGCCAAAAAAGTTTGAAGTCAGTACCAGTGCAGCACTTCTGGTGCAACGTGGCAAAAGGCAGAGGGAATCCTCATCACAAGATGTGCTAGGCAGGGAAACTCTGGGGCCATAAAATCAATTGTATGTAATCTGCAGCAGAGATGCTGTTCGTGCTGTAATGTATTTGCGTGGTTTGCTGACTATTTGTGTAGGCTCGCTCTCCTTCCAGCTGACTTCTTCTTTCCAGAGGGATTAGTAGATTCTCTCATTTTTCCTCAGGCTCCACATACTCTTTCACAAGCACCTTACGTGACACAACATCCTAATTTCAGTTTATTTTTCTGAGCAAATTGTGGCATGTCTGCAGTCTGGTGCTCGGCAACTCTAAACCAAGAAACTGCTTTGGTATAAGCCAGTGTGTTATTGATCCCCACTGGGAAATTGCAAAGGGTTATTCCAATGTGTAAGCAACTGCCAGGGTCCCATCAGCTCTGCAAACCCTCCACTTCTCAGGGTTGGGCTCTTAAAAATATTTTATTGTGCGTCGTTACTAATCTTATTTTAATTAATTTTAGTACATGCATATGTTTTCATCTCTGCCTATATCATTTTATTTTGAGCATCAACACACGCACACAAAAAAATCTAAATAATGAAAGCTTTCTTTCTAAACTGATACAAAGACACTGTTTTCTCAGGAACCACCACTTGTACACTTTTTGCCTGGGACCACATTTCAAACCAAAACCTAGAAGACACTGATTGCAGGGATGTGCAGACACCAATATCAGCAAACACGTAATCTTGTTCTATGGGTTACAGCAGTGTGTAGCTGCCTTTTTTAATGACTTCCAAATAAGCATTCCTTGCAGAGGACTATTTTGTAAATGATGTACAAGGAAAAAAAAAAAAAATATATGAAAATTTATTCCAAGCATAAAGGTTAGAAGAAAAAAATGTGAAATCTTGACTTTGCCCAGCATACCAAAATGCTCCCCTACGTGGTGTGTACATTAATTTGTTAATCAGATAATGAGTCTCATCAATGCAGGCCACAAAAGGGGCTGGAAAGGCAAAGGCAATATCAGTTCTGCACTGAACACCATCATCTGCGATGGGAATAAATATTAGAAACAGCCTCACAACCTCCCAGTCTCACACTTCAGGAAATGGAACCCAGTCTTGGGGGGCAGAGAAGGTCCCCAGTGCCATTCATTTCAGTATTAGCTGAAGAAATGTAATACCCTCTGGGAGGCACGACTCTGTGCACAAGGTTGGGTCTTTGTATCAAATTGAGAGCAAAGGAAGGAGGGAGAGAAAATAATGCTATAATGACAAACGCCAAACAGGCTTTATTTACTCTCCTGGAACTGCATAAATACCAGTCTGCAGCCAGCTAAATGCATTGCCTGCTCAAACCTTTTTATAAGCATGAAATTTACTCAGCTGTACCCATAACCTAATAGGCCAATTATTGATAAGAACACACCATCTACACCAGGATTAAGAGCTAAACACAGGATTTCTTAAAACTGCATTGAGAAATTAAAGAGCTGTGTGGTTGTTACAGTTAATAATACCAGCACGAAGGCAACGCCTGGAGACATCAGATGGGATCAGAAACAATTGCACCAGGAACTGGAAAAGTAAAGGGCAGGACAATGTACACCCAGATGGGCTGAGAAGAGCAGAAGAGGCAGAAAAATGCCAGAGAGGGACAGCATGCAGGCAGCAGGAGAGCTGCAAGTGTAATGCAAGTGCCACGAGTTGTCTAACCCCAGCTTTCTCTATGGGTAGGTAAAATGCAGAGATCAAGAGAGCAGCATGGACATTGCTGGGAAGGTGAAGGGGAGACCAAAGGGTAGAGGGGCAATGCTGGAAAGGCCATGATGAAGGAAGTGGGATTTCTGGTGAAGTGATAATTGGATGGTCAGTTGAACAGTCAGCAGCCAAGATAAGAATGGCCCACCTCACAGGAGCACACAGAGAGCAGAAGAATATGTTGGCACCTTCTGACCACCCCTCAGACTGGGTGTCCTGGGAGCCTGCGGGGGGTCCAGCACGGATTCACTTCTGTTAGGATCCCACCGGCTCTCACAGGCTCCCAGCTGCTTTGTTCCCATTGCCTTTTTTAAGATCTGCAGGTCTCTGAGCCTGGTAACACTTCTGCTTACTTTGCAGTCGCTTTTCCTCCCTCAGCTGTCGCACTCCTTTCGTGCCCTCCCAAGGGTGCTTTCCTCAGCTTTCCTTATGTCCTTGCTGATCTGTTCAGCGAGTCCTAAATCTCACAGCGCTGCTTCTCTTCTCATCACTGAGAGGTGGGAAGTGCACCACAAGTCACACAGGTTGCCTTCTGCTCCCAGCAGCAGAATGATGCTTGAACTACACAAGTAGAGCCGTGTACCTGCTCATGTCTGTGATGCAAATCCCACCCCATCACCAGCATTTGAAGCCCCAAGTGGACAACAGTTCGGAGTGAAAATTAGGAACCCACCTGAAAGAACGTGTGTGTGTGTAGGTGCCAGTCCCTGAACAGGCCACCTATTTTTCCTTCTTGCAAACACTTCTCCGCAAGAGCAAACTGAATCTGGATTTGCTGCCTGTCCACACTTTGCACGTGCTCCAGGGTGATCACCTGGTGTTCTTGGGGGATGAAATAGAAGAACACCCTCTATGAAATAGAAGAACAACCAAAAGGAGCACAGTTCCCTGGCAGGGGCACAAGCCCAATGCTTTGTAACATCCCCGAATGATATTTGGCAGAGACAAGGGCTCCTTAAAATTACTCTGAGATTGTCTGCCACAAGATTGCTAGGATTTGGACACAGGCTCATGCAAGGTTTAGCTCAGGCTGCTTATAGAAATAGGAGCATGAGGCATGGGTGATAGGAGCTCAGGTACAGCACATCTACTGAGCTGCTGCACCTCCGGTCTGCCACCAATAAATGAAGGCTGGGTTTTTTACTGATCTTCTCCCTTTGTGTTAATTGGGACTGTTTTTATTTGTTCATTTGTTTGTGTATTCTTGGTTGTTATTTTGTTATTTTCAGTGTAAGAACGTATATAACTATGTGCACCACTAGATTCAGACAGTCCAAGCTTGTTCCTCCACAACATTAGGATTAATCTTGGAACCTACTCCATCAGGGATCAGCTCTCTGAAGGCTCATGACTTCATTCCTCATCTCCCATTTGGGGACAAATAATCTCAAAAGACTTTTCAGGGAACACAGAGCAAGACAATAGACTGTCATTTTAAGGAGTCCTAAGCTATAAGGCACTGGGCACATAATTATGCATGCTGTTCACCATGCATTGTATGATTGCAGCTATTTTAATTATTCATTTGCATATGTATTAATCCACATTATGTATGAACAAGTGGTACTCGCAGAGACAAATTAGGCATGCAATACAATGGCTAAATTGTTTAAATAACATGAATGTTTATCATTCAGTTCCCTGTGTGCAAGACAGGGGTGTTAATAATTAGTTTCCTACCTCCAAAAGAGCACACATGTTAATTAATTAATAGTTGCAAAGCACTTTGAAGTTGCAAAGCACCATAAGAAAGCTATCCATTATTATGTACAGTAAGTGTACTTCTAAATGAAATAATTTGGCTATTTAAAATCATTTCCCTTCCTCAAATCCCCTAGCATCTCTTATCCATAATATTAATTAGCATCTAATAAAAAGATATGTGTTTAAATATTCGTTTGGAGTTTCAGGAGCAGAACTAGCTTTCCATCCCCAAAGTGTACCAAGGATAAGACAGAGTAGCATATTCAAGTACATGTACAAATACAGCTATATGAGCCAGGTAACACAGACAGGGTGAAGAAAAAGATCTAGGAGAGAAGAGGGACTCCAGACTCCAGATAGTATGGACCAAGAGTCTTGGGTTTAAATAGCAGATCTGAGGTGACTTTTGGTACCACTTTCACATTGTCTCATGACCTTCAGGTTGGGATGCATCAGTCATCTCACCAAATTGTGGCCGCCTCCTCAGACACAGTCTTGGGATGTATCAGAAAACAGTTCTGGAGCTTTTTCACAAGTCATATATCAGCTTTTATCATGGCTACACTGTCCCTTGTCTCTGGACTTCAGGTGTCAGAAGCTCATGGTGTACAGTACTTTGGTGGTTTCCTGTTACCTCACAAGGAAGAGTGTGTTCTCCTAACTCATATCCATAGGTGGATATTTATCAAACACCTGAAAAACTGCATAAAATGTGAAGAGGCAACCAGACTATATCTCGGCAGGCCCTTAAGAGCTTGCAGGTGGCTCTAATTTGCTGCTGCAGGAGCACTCTGAAAGGAAAACAATCACCACCACAATGCCTCCGTGCTCCCTGAAAGAGGTATTTTATATTCAGAAGACTGAAAAGAGGACTTCCAGCGTGGAAGCTTATGGAGTTCATCTTCTTAGGATTTTCTATGCCTTCCAGGTACCAAGAAAGGTCTAAAGGGCTTTGTGCTGCAATGAGGAATGGGCCCTTAAAATCTTATGAAATCTGTCAGCCTGGTAAGCTCTCCTCAGGGACATGGATGAAGGTTACCGCTCTGAAAAAAAAAAAAAAAAAAAAAAAAAAAAAAGAAAAAAACAAAACAAAACAAAACAAAAAAAACTTTCCACAACCTCAGGCTTCAGTGGTGGTTTGGTATTTCTTAGCTGTAGCATGGTTAAAGGGTAGGAATAAGCTCTCCTCCTATCACGTCACCGAATGTCAGCAAACAAGACACTTCAACTCTTTGGTTCATACTTCCACATGAAGAAGGAGGACTGGGTACTTATCTTTTATCAATCCTTAAATCTCACTGGAGAATTTAGTGACTTAGATCCATAGGCATCAGCCTGTAAAGTACAGAAAAACTCATTATAGGTACCTCACTTGAGAGCACGCTTTGATGAGTGCAATCAGTAATAAAACTTCCCCAGATATTCTAAAAATAATAGTTAATTTCTTGAAAAATGATATCTTCCACCCAGCACATTGTAACTTAATACTGGACCTCACTTTGTTGGCAAAGAAAAGTCAACTGATAACCTAAAAATGAGTGGTTGCTTAGATACTAATGGTTGTTAGAATGACCTGATTACTTTTGTTGTGTGCAAATAGAACATGCCAGTGACCAGTCATATAAGAATTTCTGAAAGGGCTAATTTTTGCCAATCTACTGAGATTGTCAACATGACTGGCAGGAACTCAAATTTAAAGTGAGAAATTCTAATAGAAGACTGTAGTGTAATTTGTCCTCAAATGTCCTGCTTAAGGCTCCAAAAGCCAGACTCCTCATGCTCCGCTGGAAATATATATGTAGTAAATATTAAAAGGGGGTATGGCAGTGACAGCAAGGCATTTATTTTTATTTATTTTATTATTTTTTATATAAAATACATTTATAGAATCAGGCAGAAAGCAGAAAGGAAGTAGCAATTAATATAAATTTAAAAACACATGATTGATAATGGAGAAGTGAAAGCAGCAAAGAAATGACCAATACAGCTGGAAATAATTACAGCACATTTTCCAGTGTGGGTATTGCTAGATGCATACAGCAAAACTGTTCTTAGGCAAGTAGAAAAAGCAGATTTTTGCAAAGGATAGATATTTCTGTCTGTATTTCAAACTGAGCAGGAATTTTATACCGAGGGTGGAACAGAAAGTTTGCCATCTGTGATGAAAAGAGGATGTGAGGTAGCATTTGCTAAAATTAAACATTTTTTAAAAAACAACAGACATATCTTGCACCAAGAGATTTTAAGGGATGGAAAAGTCTCAGTAAAGCTAATGGTAGTTTCAACAAGTCTTGAGAAACAAGGAAAATTTCAAACGGCTGCAGGATTGCCAACATTGTTTGAATATTTGAAAAGTGCAAAAGATGTGAACCTAGGTTATTATAAACCAATCAAGCTGATGCTGATTCTGAATAAAGAATATGACGCTGAATTCTAGATAATATCAACAAAAATTATGAAACAAAATTGTAATTAAATCCTTCAGCATGATCTCATGACAAGTGGGTTTTGCCAAACCATCCCTTTTTTGGATTAAAGAACAATTGATCAATTAAGAATAGTGCTTGGATTTAAAAGCATGTGACTTAGTAGTACCACACAGCATTCTGACTTTAAAATTGCAGTAACATACAATAAGTGGATTACAATTGGCTTACTGACAGATCTCAGAAGACAGATACTAATGGTAGATAGCTTTTAGTATAAGATCTCAAGAACTGGTCTGTGATCTAGCATTGTTTTCATTTTTATCCCAATGGCCACCGACAGAATGCCTTTACCAGTGATGTTTGCAGTCAGTAGGCAGTAAGTAAGAACATGTCACTATTACAAAACATATCAACTGCCCCATCTACAAAGCGAACCATGATCCCAAATAGGGTGATTCAGATGGAAATTCTTCATAGATCATGGTCACACTATGAACTCTTGCTGCAATAATAAGAAGGAGCAGGGGAATCTTAATTATGAAAGGAATATCAAACAAAAATGACTGTATATAGAGAAAAAAAAAAAAAAAAAAAAAAGAGGGTTTAATTTATGGCAAATTCAAATAGACATAGATGGATACAGGAGAGGTAAGGAAATCGAGGTAGATGGCCTAAGATATTTTTTGCTCACTATCATTTAAGATTTTTAAGAACAGGTCAGGCAAACCCTTTTCAGAAATGACACAGGTAATATGACCTCCTTTCACTTTTGATCTAAGGGTGGACAACATGACCAGCTCAAGTGCTATCCAATCTTACCTACACTCACTATAACCTCAAAATGTTAGACTTTGTATTCTCTAGAATACCTCTAGTCTGGGTGTTTGGAAGAACATTGAAAGATTGAGGGGAGTTCAAGGAAGTGTTATAGAAAGATAATGTACTCGGGGGTTTCACACAGTCTTACTCTCAAAGTCCATTTCCCTCCAAAGTGGAAAAAATATCCTCTAAGCTCATTTAATGAAACTGGACTCCAGAGGCAAGAAAAGGTTACTTTTAATATGTTTTTTTCAGCCTTCACCACTACAGTGATTTTTTAATGTTCCTAAACTCCACATGACGTCTAGTGAAGCTTGTTAATAACACAGGATAATCATCCACTGGATTCTAATGAAATTTTAGAAGCTATTAAAAAAAAAAAAATAGATTAAAATATCCTGGATGTCTATTAGTTACTTGGAGTTTCTTCCTCCTCCTTCTCTATCAAATCATTGGCCCTAAACTTAACACAAAGGGGCTAGTCAATCACAGTCATTTTTATCTGATCTCTTTGTCATCATTTATCTGCACAGCTTTAAAAACAAAAGCTGTACGTGGCAGCGTCAGATGCTTCCCCTTTGTGCATGCTCTCATCACCTGTCCCACTTTTCTTGTTAAATCTCTTTGATGGGAGCCTTCAGCACTCCTGCAAAATAATTTATGCATTTTTCCCACCTCTGCAACTACCTTGTGACAAGAACAAGAAGAAATCAAGGAAGGGGCTGTACTTAATGCATTTCCACCATTTGAAATTAATGCCACAAAATCAGTGCCCAGCCTTGTCACAACCATACAGCGACTTTGTCTCTACTGACAAAGCAGTGCAGCTACAAACATGGATTGCTCCAGCTGTGACTCATCAGTGAATCCCAGTCACACCTTAGTCCATGTCTGGGATTAATTCCACAGCTTATCATAAAGGAACACTGTAAATCTGATATCTGTGCAAAGATAATCTGTTTGACTGATCCCTTCCCAGAGCTGAAGCTTAACATCACTGAACAACTCCACACATTTAATCCTCAAGATGTGATATTAAATATCGAAGCAAACCCTTCCACCACCACCACCACCACCCTCCCACCTCCTACCCCCCCCCAAAAAAAAAAAAAAAAAAAGGAGGTAATTTGTTCCATTAAGGTTGTTAAGGTTATCACTAGAGGAAATACTGATCTGTTCTCAATAATACGGAGAAGTAGAAATTAGGGTTAGAGGTGTCCAAATAAGAGATGTAAGAAGAAATGTATTAAGTGAAGAGCAAAACATCAATAGAATTATACCCAGAACATCTTCAAGCAGTTACAAAGAGTTCATAAGGGAAATTATGGGAATTCATAAGGAGATCATATGGGAACTGCTAATAAGAGAGGCAAAATTTCCTTGGCACCATCTCAAAGAGCTGGGCTGTAACAAATCTTGTAGCCTGCTTTTGTAAAGCAGGTGAGCCAATCCTTGTAAGCTTCATTGGAGACATAGGTGAGGTTTCAGTGAAACACAGGCTGCCGGGTGTCCCCTTGGTGCCACCATCTCTGCTTCCCAGCATTCAAATCACAGAACTGGACGGAGACTTCAAGAGATTCCAGTGCTCAGGATCCAACTCATGCCAGAGTCTCCACATTTTTACATTTTAGTATTTTAAGGTATAAAGTTTTGTTTTAATTATTTTTAAAGGCAATTTGTATATTTTTAGACCCTCTTCCTGCCTACATTACCCTTCCTATAATAAATCATGAGGGAATAAAAAGAATCCAAGTTCAAATTTAACTAGCTATTTTCAAGCAACCTTTAGGAGGATAAAGTACATCCATTAAGAAGGTCTCTCATGGCCCATATTTCTGGAATCTCTCTCATTTGTCATAATCATAAACCGGGCAGGTGAGAGGAGTGTTCTTATCCTGTGTGCTTATGCAGTGCCTGGGAAAATTAGAAGCTTGATCTTGACTGGGGACATAAACACATTTCTGCTAATAAATCACAAGACAGTGAGGGTTTGTCGTAGTTAACTTCTCATTCATATATTGCAGAAGAAGACAGTAAAAATTGTGAAGAGGTCCCCAAAAAAGTCACAAGGTTGGCTTTTGGTCTTTTCCTCTTAGATCCAGAAATGTTATCTGTTCAGTAAGTTGTTAAAATAGAATATGACTGCTCCCTTTAATTATGCTGGGAAAGTGAGGAATGGGGGAAGCAGAAGAGCTGTTTGAACTGAAAACCAGTATTGGCAAAAGACAGAAATGAATATACACAGGCTGTGCATAAATATAGATATGGAATTGAAAGGTTCTGAGCCACTAAAATAGCGAAAGCCTTGAAGAGCCTTCAAATAGCAGCTGTGGGAGCAAACCAGTGGGATCCATGAACCCAGCAGAGATGTGCGGATGTGCCCAGTCTCTCTGCACACTCTTCGCTCTTGGGAACTGCCTGGCTACAGAAGTGTGGACCTCAGTTCAGGTTAATTTGCAGAGTATTGCAGCCTTTTTGCCTCCTTCCCAGCCTCCTTCATGACCCCTGTAGAGCTCCATTCTGTAGCTGCTACAGACACCTGAGCTAATCATTCAAAGCTAGTGCCAGTCCAGTACTGCACTGCAGTCCTGTTCCGAGTCCAGTATGGACAGCCTCTAATTAGCTTTTACAAAGACTTTATTCATTTAAGGAAAAGATCACATTATGTGCTTGCCTTGGATGGAAGAGGACAGAGCTCAGTCACTGCAAAAAAAAAAAAAATCCTTCCTGTCCTGGATTCTCACTTTGCTGGCTGCTTTTTTTCAGAGAAACAAATTAAAATCTCCTCATCTCAATATTTCAGTCATGAGCTTGCCAAGGGAGCCTGAGAGTTACAAAGTTCTCCTGATGTCCAAATGAAAGCAGAGCTTTCTGAGCACATCAAGGAAGGATCCAATTTTACCCCATGGCTGTACATCATGCAGACCAATGCAGTCCTCAGTCACCAGGACACTCACCAGGTGCTCTTGTAATATCACAGAAGTAAATGGGATATTGTCTCACACAATATCTACTGAACAGACTTGTCATTTTTTTCCTCTTAACTACATCAGCTATTTCTCCTTCTGTCCTCAGAATCTCACCCACTTTTATTTTTTTAGACAATGAACCTGTTATGTTTCAAAAAACTTCATTTTTGCTTTTCTGGAAAGACACAATAACAGCAGCCCTTTGCAGGCAAAATCTGAACCAAGTCCCTGGGAGAAATGAGAAGATTATGATTATTATTTTATCAAAATAATAATAATAATAATAATAAAGAAAATGCGTATTTGAGAGAGCTAGAAGTATTTATTTTCCAGTTTTGTATCATGGATGGCTTATGCACACATCTCTGTGACTGCTTGGAAATGTAAACCTTCCAAAGGCAAAAAGAATAAATAAAGAAGATTAACATATATGTAAAAAGCTGCTATAATTAGCACAAAAAGAGTCTTGTGGTTAGAACTGCAAGAAACACTGCGAGTGTCTTGGGATCTGTACTGAAACTGAGATTCAGGACCACTTTTGGAAAAGATAGATGGGTCATCTCTAATTGAAAATTCAACAAAAGAATGCGTTCAGATTTCTTTTAAATGGTGTTTCCCTAACAGTGACAGAATAAAGACACTGCGGGTTTAAAGGTATTCTTTTTTTTTTTTTTTTTCTATTTATGAGGACATACAAAAGAGGCATTTATTTGGAAATGGCTTTGCAACTTTTAACTCCTAAACAGGTGTTAGCAATAACCACCATGTAACTAATTTTTGTAGAACAATGAATGTGCTTCCTGCAAACACCAAGGTACAGACAATGCCAGCAAATAATGGATATATGTTAAACATTGTGCCTTTCTCCTTACAAACTAATAATAAAAAATAATAATGATGTTTTATAACCTAGAGGAAAATAGGAATATTTGACTGATCTTTATAATCTGCTCATTTTCAGTACCTACCTTTTCAGTTTTCCTAGCTATAGATAATCCTCCCTCACATGACCCAGCACACACACAGATCCCTTGTGCCTTCACTCATGTAGACACCCCAAGTGTGCAAGGGGCCCTGACAGGTTTTTTAGAGCCTTCCTGAGCTGGCCATATTTCATTAAGAATATGGACACGGGCATGGGCATGAACCAGGAGAAGCCACAGAGGGCAGTTATCCCACAGCCACGATCTCTTCTGCTGTAGGATCTGCTCCTGACTGCAGAGCATGCCACACCAGTATCACGTGCTGCAAAACCATAATTAACGTTTAAAACAGGAGCTACAGTTAAGTCCCTGCTTGTAAAAGATGCCCAAACCTGTTTTCAATAAAAGCATTTTAATTGCTTTAAAGGTTTTATTAAAATCCCAGCAGACCCATTATAGTCAATTGTTTCCAGCCTCTACCTACCTAGTAATCACTCAGTTCACAATAGTGAAAGATATGTGCTCCATTACGTGCTCTCCTCTCCCTCTCTCTGGTAACCGCATTTTTTCTTATTGACTGCTGTTCCCCAGGTATTTTAGCAAATTTGGATCATCAACCTCTTTTGCTAACAATAGTCTACTTTATACTGAATTTAGGTGCTCAGATATCAAAGGATTTAGGGCATATAAAAACAAGGAAAGATCATTTTGAAACAAAACAGCTTAAACACTATACCCAGAAAAAAAAGACAATTTATAGAAAATATTATCTTTGAAACACCAATGACAACTCTAAGCAGACAACAGAAATTCTGGGCAAAATATTCTTTGCACTGGAAGCTTTAAATTTCCTACGACGAAAAAAGCTAGCAAATCCTCACCATTCACATAATCACCCATTCAGCTCTTCATGCCATGGCAACAATGTCATTAAATTAAGCATCCTGTCAAACAGAAGAGGCTGGTGAGGAAGCACTGCCCTGGGTTGCGTCAGAAGCCCACGGCAGGCAGGTAGGGTGGCACAGCACAGGGTGCTGCAGCGAGGATGTGTCCTGCTTGGGGGGACCGTGCCCCTACACCCAACAGGCATAAAGGGCCCTGAGAGGTGATTAAAAGAAGTGTGTAAAAGGATAGGGAAACCTGGAAATACTTCTTCAGTCTGAGATGTAAGGGGCTGAGTCTGTGGCGTGCAGGGCTGTGAGCTTGCCTGAGTGTTCCTGGCAGTACAGTGCTTGCACAAGTACTGTACACACCAGGAAATAAGGCTGATAGATAATATCCGTGGTGAGATAGTAGCATTGGGCTAGTCTTGGAAACGTTTCCTTGCATCAGATTAAGTAGTGGAGGCTAGCAGCTGTTTCAATGCCATTAACACACCCAAAATGGAAAAGAAAAAAAAAAAAAAAAGAAAAAAAAAAAAAGAAAAGGAAAAAAAAAAAAACAGTGCAAGATGACTTGGAGATTTTTCTCGTCTACAATATGTGTAGCCACACTGTTTAACACCAATGGAGTCATCTGTGAAATCAATGGTGGCATTTGAAATAGTTATACTTCAAGCTAAACCACTAGCAGATACACTGAGCAGGTTCTCCTGCTGCCTTCTCAGTTTGCCAAGGCTGAAGTGCAGCATCAAAACTTTTTTTTGCTTTCCATTGCTTGCGCGGGGGGGGGGGGAAGAGGGCATTTGTTGATTTATTTTTTTATTTTTTATATTTAATTCTATTTTTAAATGATTACTACAGGAACTCATGGAAATCTAAAAGAAGTTTTATTTATTTATTTATTTATTTATTTATTTATTTATTTATTTTTATGTTTTCAGCTGTTGTCACCAGAATGAGTCCTCTCTATTAATTCCTGCAAAACCAGTATTTTTCTAGCCAGAGATTTAAATAAAGCAGTGAGCAGTGATGTGCCATATCGGCATTTCTAAAATTAGCTGCACACTGATAATTCTGATTTCCAACCTCTGCTCCTTGCTGCGACAGAGCCAAAGGACACGACAGTGAAAGATGCTGATAGGCAGAATGTCTCGTGGCTTTGCCAAAAGTTGTGTTTTTTTTTTTTTTTGGGGGGGGGGGGGGGGACATTTTTGCATTATAGGCCTCTGTGCAGCAAGTTCATTTCTTAGTTCACTTGATCTTCACCAGAAGATGCAGCCAGCTTCCAGCTGAGCTCAAGATACATGGAGGTGCCACTGTTTCTTCTGAGAGCAAGCCCCTCAATATGCTGCTCGGAGCTGCTACCTCAGTTTTCCTTCCATTCATGTTGTCCAATGCACTAACAGGCTAGACAAGGATCCTTCTAGAAAAACCATCTGCAGCTGAACCAAGAGAGGTACTGGGGCTCATCTTTTTTTTTTTTTTTTTTTTTTTTTTTTTTCTCCACTGAGACACAACAAGCACCTCGCAGCAGAAAGTGCTAATTTGTACACTGCTGAAGTGAGCTCTTCAGAGCCCTGCAAGGTACCCCTAAGATCTCCCAGTATTTGCCAGCTGCGACTGAGGAGGAGATGCTGCGCAGAGGTGCCCTTTTTGGAGTGTTTCGTTATTTTTTGCAAAGCACAGCACGATGTTGTTAGGAAAGATTTGCCATTGAGGACTGGGCTTCAGCACAGCTCTGAGAGCAGAGCACAGCCCAACCACTAGGAGACCATCTTGACTCAGAAATGTACCTCCGAGTCACGGTTCCTCCTGCACTTTCTCTTGCTTCTGGCTGGGAATATCAGTTTGTCCCAGGTCTGTGTCAGCCCCTATTGATCACGTGTCAAATCTTCATTCACTGTGCATCAGTGGCCCTGGCATAAGCTGGAAGATGCAAAGGTGGATGAAGCTACCTCAGTGACTAGTATAATAGTCTTTCTTCAAATTTTCCTTTCCTGTGGCATGTACAACATCAATAACAATCTATACTGATGGCAAACTGGAAGCACTGGCAATGATTTTTGTGTTTCACCCCTCTTCCCCTGGATCCGCCTCTTAATTCCTCTCTCACACTGAAATTGTAAGGTCTTTGGGGCAAAGATCAGTTATTCTGAGTTCATACAGATTTTAGCCCATTGAGATCATAGATTGAAACTGGGTTTGTGCTGCTACTGCCACAGAAAACATCTTTAATTAAAGTCCTACTTTTGAGGAACTGGCCTTCCATTTTCTTTGCTTTCTCCTCCCTCCCCTAATTACTGAAAAAAAAAAAAAAAAAAAAAAAAAAAAAGCAAAGTTCAGAAATTGACCCTTCGTCTTTCAATTATCACTGTCATCCAGCTGTAACAAGTTTCAGACATCGAAATTACAAAATCAACCCCCCTGCATTGCCTTGCCAGCCCTTCTGGCCCATCTCTCCTCACTGTAACTTTCCTCCCTGATTGAAGCAGACACCTCACACCCTGAGCCCCTTGCTGAGAAGACAGATTACTGCTCGAGAGAGCTAGACGGGCAGGTGTAACCCAGCACCTGCACGAACACTGCCCACGTCGCCTGCATGCAGCGGCAACACATACGAGATCCAAACATATGCAAAACTGGCTTTGCTTTCCAGAGCTGCCAGAAACAAAGCCAACCACAACCCATATGCGTAAATCAACAACATAAACAACACACATGAGCTGTGCACTTGCCAGCTGGAGGATCACAAACCCACCTTGAGATCTGTGCATAGGATTCGGCCCATACACCTCCCAAAATGCAGCAGCAGCTGCTATTTTTCACCAGCTTGTGGTGGCCCAGGAGAGGGCAAAGCTCTCAATATTTCACAATTCTGTGTTCCCAGCCACCTCCCTAGATTCTCTGCATTTCCATCAAAGGTGGAAACTCAGCAGTCCAGGAAGGGCAGAGATGAGACCGATCACAGAGAGGGGAACAGACTAAGCACACAGCATTTATCTCCTACCTTTTTCAGTCCCCAAGTGTCCGTAGGCCCACTGAAACATGAGGAAACACCTTTTGCTATCCATGAGTCCCACCTGGGCTTGGAGTCCACTCTCCAAAGAGGACTGACAAAGCAGAGGTGCCCTAAGAAAGTCTCCTAATCTGTGGCGTAACTGAAGACACTACCAGCATGGTTGTTATAGGGATGGCTTTTGAGTGTTGTTTCAAGGCCAGTTAGAGGGAACAGACTTCCCATTAGTACCTGACTTTTCATTCTCAGTGTCTTCCCAGATCACCCCCCAAATGGCTGAAAGCCCAGTGCTCAAAGAACATTTACTAATATTGAACCCATTCCTATCCTAGAGTGACAGCACTCTCTTTTCCACCAGTGATACCGACTTCCCCTACTTACTAGTACACATTTTTCGCACTATTCTTTTCTATCCAGGGCTGTCTGTCCCCCAGACAAGGAAGGAGCAGCCTGTGAGAATCAGCACCATGTTCCTTCCGGTCTTCCCTTGCAAGAAGCTTGTCTCTGTGCCACACATGCAAACCACTAATCATACTGAGACCAATGTTTATTACTGTAATGATAACTATTTTCTTGTTAAATTATGCCTGCCTCAGCTGGCAATGTCTCTGAGGAGGTCAGGTATGTCTGAGTCTCACCAGGAGGAAGGCTGGAAGATTTATGGAAGCAACAGAAAGGAACCTAAAATGTTGGCAAGAGCCTGGGACTCTCTGGGAGGTATGAGGATGTCTACTGGTGATTCTGCATAGTCCAAAAAGCCTTCATCTCTGCTTGTCCCTGAAAGTCCTTCTATAGAGTGTATAAATGCATTATAAATAATAATTTCTGAATTCATTTGTCATTAGGGTATTCCTTTAATCAAAATAGAAATACAAGCTGCAATGACGGTGTGGTCCTCTGCTATTTCAAACACCCATTCACAGGTATGTCAGATGTAACCTTTGCCATCCTATTCATTTTGGCTTATCACATGACTGCACACTGCTAATAATTTCCTTATCTCCACTAAAAATGATTCTGGGATTGAAAAGGGTGCCATGACTTCAAGATTAATCTCCAGCTAAAAGCTTGATTTTATGCTAGATTTTCTGAATCAGAACAAGACCAGTGACTTTCCTCTACCTAATCTTAAAAATAAATAAATAAATAAAAAATAAAATTTAAATTTAAAAAATGCAAAAAATGTCCTGTACATGATATACACACCAGAAAGAGGGAATTATAATTGGTCTTGCACCACACTACCATGTTTCAGGGTAGTGCATCATATGAGTTGCAGAAGGAAAGAAACTTATTGAAAAATGTGCTATCAGGCCATGTGAACATGTGAAACTAAAATCATCACCCCACTTATGTTCCTTTCCCAGTACTACAAGCCCTCAGGCTTACCATCATTTCCCTTAGTCCCCCAGCTTGTGGATAAGCCATGGCAGTCACAGCTTTCCTTAAAGAATTGAAAAAGTAGCATTCTTGCTTCATTCTTGCAAAGAAAAGCTGGAAAACCTGACCAGGTGGTACCAGCCTGAAGAAATATAACGCAGTCATTAGAGAAAATCCACTCCATGGTAGTCATTTCAACCAGCAGTGTTTAAAGCAGGTTTCATTTTAGGGCTGATTCAGCATGGGGCTTCTTCCCCCTTGCAAAGGTGTAAGGACCATAGAAGATGTTTCTCCAGGACCATGCTGCCAAAGCCACTGAAGCTCTAGCATCAGAGAGAAAAAAGAGGAACAAGGAATCCCTTGTGAACCTTTTCTGAGCCAACACAGTACTGTACAGTAAGCCTAAATGGGATGCCATCGTTGGCTTATTTCTGGGTCAAGGGGTCAAAGCTCTAACCTTGTTTTCTCTTTCTAGATAAGTGTTTGTGGTTGTTATTTGAGGTAACAGGAAGACTACTCCTGAGAGCGTTTAAGAACAAGTGCAATCTGACTTCTATCTCATTGACATCCCTTTTTATAGCTCAAGAGCAGATGAAGCTATTCCTCTCATTTCCCCCTGAAGTTACATTCAATATGCCTCGAATATGTTGTTCCTTTAGTCTTCCTCTTCATTCTTTAGACCTTCCTCAGGATCTGTAGCTAGACCATGAGTGACTAGGGGAGACTCACTGTCCCAGACAAATGCCACAAAGCACACTGCCCTCTGATTTCAGTTCTGGCAAAGAAGTCCCACTGCTGACCGGGTCTTAGGGTTGTTCTCAGTCCACCCAGAGCGCACAAGGTCTACCATGTAGGCCAACAGCAACAACAGGTTTTATACTAAAGATGCTTCACATTTACAGAAGATGTGTTACTCACCTGAAACAGGTGCCAAAAGTGCCTGTAGAGCAATGAAGTAGCACCTTCATTGCATAGCTCCTAACTTGTTCACCTGTCAGAGCAACCTTAAATCCCCTCTCTTTGCATTTCACCTCTTGCAGCCCCGTTACTCCTCATCCTCCTCTGTTTTGCAGCTTTATTTCCAACACTCCCCTCACCTCCTCCTCCAGCTCGGCAACTGTTTTATCATCATCACTGGAGATGCCTTCACAGCTGCCAGCTTCTTCCCTGTAACATTGCTGCTCTTACCTCACCCTAATAAAGCTCTAACTTTATGTTTTTGGTTAGGTGTGTGTTGTTTTTTTTTTTTTTTTTTTAAATGGAGTGGGTTGAAAACCATTCTTTTTTCCCTCTGGACAAAGCAGAAAACAGACAGGTCCATCTGTTCTCCTTTCAGGATCAGTGGCAAAGAACTGCATGGACACCCAAAAATTACATCCCACTCTTCAACAGAGCTGACAGCTCTGAAAGACTGACCATATTGTAATTACTTTTTACATAACTCAGAGATATAGCTAGATGTTTGTGCTCTGGGGAGGATAACATTGAGTTGGGACACTTTCCAGGCAGAAGAAAAAAAAAAAAAAAGAAAGAAAGAAAAAAAAGGCAATTATTATCTATCAGTAGGCCTAAAGCAACAATTTCTAACACCTGTCCTGTAAAGCTGTGCTACATGATCTTTGATTTCTATGTGCACGTGAAGCTTGGGAGACATCAGCAGAGTCCTATAGGAACACAAGCTCAACCTACAAGATTTAGGTACAAGACTGAATCAGGATCCAAAACTGCAAAAATTTAGTGATGTTGGTTCCTGCATTTACCTTCTCTGGAGGGAGAAAGGTGTCCCAGACTCCAGACAGTTTGAGATTTTAATATTTGGCAGTCATCTTAGGGGCAAAAAGGATGGCTCTCTTTTCACCTATTGTCCAGAGAATTTTGTGAAGTTATTTATCCCCACAAGGCCTTCAGCAATGTGATTAGGTTGAAGTTCATTCATTTAAATTTACTATTTATAATGCAGTTGTCTATATCTAAGCCACACAGTAATGTTCCTATTATAGAAAAAGGAGATCTATTTATTTGGTATCATCTTTAGTTACCAGGGTGTGATTTATCGATGTCATCATTTGCTTCAGGATGAGTTGAGCAATCACCAATATGCCCATATCCATGATCTATATCAACAGCTGAGGAGATTGAAATGACTTGGTGTAGACACCTACAGGGAAGAAGCCCACATTCACTTCTAAGAATCCCAGCCCTATTCTATTGCTGGTATTTCTATTACAGTTATTACTTATGCTATGTTACATTGTAATATTAACAATTCAGTTAGGAAACAAGTGAATCTCTTCTTCCTGAGTTATTTCATCACTCGTTTGTTTATCTGTTGCTAAATTAAAATGCACACACACATATATTCCTAGTTATAGCTCAAAGTCCTGCTTAATCACAGCCAAGGATACCCAGAATTACTGACTTGGGCCCGTCTTTTGCAGCTACACTACAGCCTGCAGCTTTTGTTTGAGGAATTCACCAAGGTTGGTTTAAAAATGATAAGTGGAAAATTGGTAATTTGCAAATTCTTACAGCAGCAATCTTTCCTGCTGTTAAATCTTATCTCTAGACTGAATTTATCTTTCACCATCTTCCAAACATTACTGTGTCATCGTTTATGCAGTTAAAACGTCTTCTAATAACAAAAACTATTAGTCTTCATAGCCTCAAACAAATACTGATGCAGCACTCAGATTAATGCTTATAAGCACATTATCTATTTCAAGTTGCTTGGAAATTAACTCATGATAGAATATGTGAAAACAAGCTCTGCCAATGAAGATGAGCACTGACACACTTCCATCTGCCCCAAATCTCTTTTCACTATTCATCCTAATAATGTTTCCTTTAAAGTTACTGTTTACAGAAAACTTTAAGACATAACTCTGTAACAGAAAAAACTGTTTTATGGTCTCCAGCAAAATGATGCTTACGAGGTGATAATGCCCTGCTTTGGTCCCTGGGAGCAATGTTGTGTTCTCATCCCACTTGCTGCGGAATGTGATAATTCAGGCAGCAAGACACAGCATTCAGTCTTGGGTATATGCTCATTCACTAGAGAAAGTTGTTGTCCAGGTATTGTTGCGCTAGGAGCTCCCATCCTTTATTTTTTGGGGATATCAACCCCGGCAGCAAATGGTGCTGCAAACCAGGACCTTGCATCGTTACTGGGACTCTGGGAGCAATAGATGCAGGTGTGGTTCAAGCTGTGTATGAAGTATCATGCAGATCTTGGGTTAGTCTGTGTGTGGTGCTCCTAAAACCCTTCCTCTGTGTCTGGATACACTCAAGGGACAGATATTAGCTCAGACACCAATAAATCGCTCATTCCCTAACACCGCCATCACCTCTAGAGCAAAGAGTGATTACAAACAGTGACTCAGAAGCGTGTGGGTCTGAATCACAGCTCTAAGAGCTCCTCCTACAGCGATGTTGCTTGGACGGTGATGCTAACTTAGGGCTGTGCCCAGCCACACACTGGTCCAGAGGGAGCATCTCACCACCGGATGCTGAATTCCACATCAGGGAGCTGTGCAACCGAAAAAGAAACAGTAATGATGATGAAACACAAGGTGACTCAGAGAGAATTCCAGCACCTAGACTGCCTTGCACAATATGGACAAAGTAATTCCTATTTAGTCCCTATTCTGAGGGAATGAGAGGCCCGTTCTTAATGCTGACATAGGTCTCTTGGGTGTGTTGGCACTACCAAAGCAAGTTGCAGAACCGAGTGTTTTCTAGCTAAAGTGAGCTCAAAGACAAAGTCAAGTATTAAAAAGACCAAAAAGTAAATACAACTATTTATGCAAGTCTGGATAGGAGACAAAATTGTCATATCAGCCCCATCAACCTGCTATCAGAGCATTTAGGCCACCTCAATTTGAGTCAGACAGTTATGGCTGGACTCTACCGTTGTAGTGGCATAGAGCATGAGAGGCTGAGGGGCCTCAAAAAGCACAGCTGGATGGCTCCCTTGAGCGATAATCCAGCAAACAGTTCTCAGTGCTGCACTTCAGCAGGTGTTAAATGCCACCAAAGGAAGATGGGAGCAGGTGAGGAAGGGACAGGGTCAAAGAGATGAGAAAGTTGGGAGGAGCTGTAGAGTGGAGATAAATTACTGAATTATTGAATGATTCTGTTTCCTGTACTTCGAGAATTTGATGAAGAATTGGTGGAAATGTCAAATTACAACAGCATAAGTAAAAAGAAAAAGAAAAAGAAAAAGAAAAAGAAAAAGAAAAAGAAAAA
>NC_048894.1:150375017-150387864 GCF_011077185.1 Oxyura jamaicensis
AAAAAGAAAAAGAAAAAGAAAAAGAAAAAGAAAAAGAAAAAGAAAAAAAAAAAAGAGAAGTCCTTCAGAAAGAACTATTTTCAATGAACTTAGTTGATTACCCTAAAGATTATCCCTAGCATTTCCCAGTGTCAGCACTCCAAATATAGATGGCATTGGTGTTAGTTAGCCTAGCAGCAAGCAGCTTTGTTTGTGGTTAATATGAGGGTCCTTGCCTCCACAGTGGGCTGACCTGCCCAGCATCTCTGGCAATATGTTACAGCTCATTTCTGTCTATGCATATTTAGGATTGAATGGAGTGCAGAGGGAAGAAGACACCCCATAATTCTGGCCTGAAAGTCTTTCCATTATAAGAAATATATAAACTGATATACTGTGGGGAAAAATAATAATAAAAAAAAAGAATTTAAAAAAAATATACCAGCCCTCACAATATAAAATCTTTCAAATCTTAGAGATGCAGAAAACTTAACATGACACAACCCTGCGGTCCTTTCTATACTAAATGGTTTTATGGCTGCTCCCTCTACAGCCCCAACATCAGGATCTGCACCAAAATATGAGCAGAGAGATGGTGCTTTGCTTGCTCAACTTCCCCAGGCTCTCTCTGGGGAATAACCTCTCTCAACACTGGGGAGCAGGAAGAGAAGGAAAGACTCCACATCTGCATAAGCCAGCTCTTGAAGCAAAGGAAATCAGCCACGAACACCATGGTGTGAGTACAGCTGAGTCCCTGGTGAGTCCCTGGGACAAGTCGGTGCTCCCTCACTATCCTGCATCTCCACTTCTCCTGTTTCCCCCATTCCTCAAGCTCTCTTAACTTATTGGAAGTTTGTTGTGGCAGGGAGGCTCCTCACCAGAGGGGCAGGCCCTTAACCTTGGCCTCTGGCACTAATGGAAAAATCAGTAAAAAATAAATAAATAAATAAAAACTTTTGTAGTGGATCCAGAACATGCTCACGTTGCAGCAGCCAAATCCAATTGTTCTTCTAGCTTTAATAGATTTACTCTACATTTGTACTGACATGACTAAAAGAGGTTGCTGGCTCAGTATTTCTGTGAAAACAAGCAAAATACAAACTAGCAGCTTGTTAAAGGAATACACCACTATCTAAAAACTGTTCCTTATGTCAAGGCATTTTTATGCATTCAGATACTGAGTACCTCTCTGATGATTTCAGTGCTAGGTTCGATTCTTGCTACTGATTCAGCCGGTGTATGGAGGTGAGTATGCCCTCTAAAAATACTGAATGGTGCTTACATACCTACAGAGTTTCCAGCTGATCACAGCCATTGGTTTTGAAGCTCAGTTCAAAAGGTAGTTAGGTGTCGGTTTGAGCATGATCTCAAGATCAACTGCAATTGTGATTATAAAATAAACTCCAAGCAGCATCAAGAGTGATGTATGGGAGAGCTCAGAGAGACAGACCTCATAGCAAAACAGAGACCAAAGGGAAGGTGAAGGGGTAAACTCAAGATTCCCAGCTAGGGAAAGATCTTAAAGCTACTGAAATGAGCAGCGTAAGTGGGATACCAAAACTGAGAACAGCTACACCATCATTCTTTTCTTTGGCATAATGTCAGGGAAGACTGTGGGCCCGTCATGGCCTGCAATAATAAGCAGCCACATATACACAGCCCTCCAGGAAAGGAAATCAGAATTTTATGTAGAGCTTAATATTAACAAAATCCTATCTAAAAGTAAGACTAAAAATGTTCCTGCCTTTATAGGCAAGACTCGTCTGTCTGAAAGTGGCTTTTTCTGCAGAATTTTGCTAGATATCAAGTCACCTTGGCTCGTATTATAGGCGATGGAATTGAGCTGAAGCTGTGATTTATCCCCATGCAAAGCAGACCCCTACAACTGGTTGGACGAATTGCACCATAAAATGTATTGACTGTATTGACTAGAACTCCACTAACTATAAAGAGAACTGAAATACCTATTGCAGGCACAGAACATTACATGTACATATCTAAATTTAGTTATCTTAATGTGGCTCTGAGTCCCATCTCTCAGGTCAGGTGAAAAGTTTCCATCCCTCAAGTGTTTCCAGCATAGACACCTAAATTCAAGTTCATCACCCAATGCATCTTCTGTAGTCAGTGAGAAGTTTCAGGCACTGCAAGAAGTGATTAATCTCACTTACTTTAAGAACCATCTTCAGGATTAGATTAACTGCACTCCAGAAACTTCTATTTCCTATTTTTCTTCTGCAAATACAAAAAGAGTCTAGACAGCTACCTCAGATAAGGCGCTAGATGGATGGATCCCATTGTGAATGTTGATAAACAGCCTCTCAAGCCCTGAGGGAAAGCAGGGAAAACAAGTTGTTTTAAGTAATTTAGCACTGAATAGAGTAGCATGTTTGCGAATGTGTGGTGTGATAATGCTATATTCTAGGAGCAGAAACTGCCATGAGCATCAGCTGGCAGACCTCTGCACAGTGTCATTGCACACAGGACCTGACAAGATAATGGAGCAACTTCTCCTACAATGAGTTAGACAAAACTGGGAGAAATGTCCAAACAGCAGCAACAATGTAACTAGCAATATCTTCTGTGTTGTAAAGAAATCATAAATCTGGTACTGAATGAGCAGTGGTCTCTTTCTCCTGGATTGGTACCACAGATAATTATTGGGCTTTGTTAACGTGCCAAGACAAGGAACTGAAGTATCTGAACCTCTATGAGAGTTTGATCACCACAAGAAGTGTTGAAATATATATAGAAAATAGAAGGTGTCATTAGACATGCACAGAGGGCAAAACCAAAATTATTTAAATTGGGGTAGGACTTCCTGAGTCTTATCCCAAAGAAAAATGGCCTTTTTCATGGACCCAGGAGGGTATCCTCAAGGTGGTAAGATCCCACATAGAATGGTTATGCCATTTAGTTGTCTTGGACTAAAACCATGGCACAGGTCATCTAGTCATGCTGTGTTACTGGCCAGTCTGTGCTGCTGCTCGGGAACATCCCCAGCATGGCTTTGCCAATTAGTCTAGACATACTTAACGACTGTTGTAGGCGTGGGTGAAGATGCCACCACACTGCAAGGCTGGTCCAGAGCCATGGTCCTACACCTGATGCCACTGTGCAAACAATATATGATTAGGGAGTCTTGCCAGTTGTGTGCATTGAAATTCTCCCAGCAGCATCTCACAAGCAGCAGTATTAGCAAAGGTAGAAGAGCAAATTCCAGTTCTTGTAATTACCTTCCTAAATTAATTCCCCTGTAATTTCAATCAGCTGCTCTTGACATTCCCTCCTCAGGGTGTAATTCCTCCTTGTAAATGCTCTGAGAACTGCATGGAGAGGCATGAGGGGAACAAAGATAAGAAGAGCTGATGCTGCACTGCTGAGCGCCTGGTGGGCAGCTCCCCACCACGCACTTTGGGGATTTCACTATCAGACCCTCAACAGCTGTACTTCCTTCTCCTTCATCCCCATTGAAAACAGAATTTTTTAATTTTTTTTGCATTTACAGTCAGTGGGAAATGCCCTGTAAAAAGTCTTGTGTTTTAGGATGCACATCTCTGTCCTTCATTTGAAGTAAGGTATAGCCTAAACCGAATGGTTCCTCTAAAATATATAAGAACTGTGACTGGGGCATTTAAGCTTTCAGCATTGCTTCAGCTCTGCTTTGATGGAGGACAGCACTAGGAACACTGGATTGTTATATCAGTTACAAACTTAATATATCAAAAGGTTGGAAATCTGAGATGGGAAGGTAAACAAGTTCATACCATTGAACTGAACAGATAAAAGTAGCACAACAATCAGGTCTAAACAAAAGGAAATGTGGAAATAATTGCTGTTTAAACAGAGGTTCAGTGTCTCATGAAGTCCTAGTTCTTATTAATTCAGTTGACTAGCAGAAACTAGATGCAATTAAAAACTGGCTTCAGAGATACAAATAAAGCCAAAAAAAATGATATCATATTAACCAGGAGGGGGAGAAGTTGTTATTTAGTGAAATGCTGAATGGATTTTCTTAGTTCTGGTTTTATTAAATGCTTCCTTAATGATCTATAAAAATAATTAAATTGAACTTTAACAAAATTACCAGATGCTAATCTGGAAGGTGATCAAAACACCAGTGAGGACAGAAGAAAGTAAATATGAAAAGCATCTGAGATTAGAAAACAACACTGGAGAGTCAACACAACCAAATACAGCTTGGCAAGGGAATGCAAAACTCATCCATACAGCTCTCAGCAACAACTCTAAAAACAAGAAGGACAAATGAAATGCAAATATCCAGAAAATGAAATAAAGTCTAGAAAGTCTAGAAAGTCAAAGGAAGCAAAGAGACAGCTAACATGGACAGGATTAGGATTCCTGCACTGTTGCTGCCATAAAACAGACCACCAGCAGTGTACTAGCAACCTAGAAAAGGGAAATTAGGAAAGATTTTGGCAAGACTGATTGATGTATGCAGGAGGTGCACGCCACCTTAAGAGACACAGGATGTTTCTGAAATCAGGGTCTCAGCATCTCCCAAACTGAGACTCAGCAGGGTTAGAGAAATGCATCTCCACTTTGGCATGGTTTTTAAGACTCACCTATGAACCAGGAAAAGTCAGTGCCAGGTTGGTTGTGCAGAGGAAGATGATGACACCTAGTCCTGCTTTCCACCACACCTCAGTCATACTCCTTCACTGAGGCTGATCTCAGTGTCACCTTGGGTAGGTTTCTCCTGATTTTAGTGGCACCTTTCACTGGATCCAAGTTAAACAGGCTCTTAAGCAGTTTGCATGCTTGAGGCTGGGGAAGGAAATTTACTTATTTCTAGGCTGAAAGTTCTCCCCAAAATGCCTCTTGCTAAGCAGGTTGCCATGAACCTAAATATCTCTGGGCATGTCCCTCTCTACACTGAAAATGTTAAGTTTCCCAGTTATCACCCTAAGACAGAAGGAAGCATATACGTAACAGCTCTTGTGGCCCATATTCCCTGTAATGCTATTAATAGTTAAGTTATCCCTTTTAATACAGGATCTGCCCGAAGCAGCAGAGGAAGCAATGGCTCCATGGTTCCATTCCTTCTGTAAAGCTTCACACACAAGAAATGAATCTTACATTATTAAGTACAAAAATAAACATAATTATTTTTTTATACAGTATAAGGCTGATCACAATAGTGTCCTACTGCCAAGCTGCCTGGCTATATCTAAGGTTATTGCTGCATCATGCTTCAAAACAACATATAAATAATCTTTAACACTCATGTGACTGATTTTGATTGGAAAGTTTATTTGAGCTGTTAAATTATGACCAAATCACTTAAGTCCAGACCTTGTCCTTGACTGTGCATTGTTATCACCTGACCTTGCATACATAGCAGTGCTGGAAAGGACTTCTTACTATCCAAGTACATACATGCACAGGTTTGTACCTTGGCTAAGCTATGAATAAAGGTGAATAAAGAGGATTTAGTCAAGTAATGTTTGAGGATGGGGAGCCCCAAAGAAAGAATAGGAAGATGTCAGGTGAGTAGCCTTTGGTGGGATGTTTGGGAGAGGCAGGCACTGCCAGGGCACCTTCATGTTCATTTACACACTGAAGCACACAGTGGTATATAACAATGTAGATATGTGGGTTTTTGTTGTTGTTGTTGTTGTTGTTGTTTTAATCCAGCTGTTAATATACATCAGCTTCAGTTACTATTTTTTCCATTGGATTTATCTTGTAGGTTCCTGTGCTCTGTGCCAAATGAAGCAAAACATGTGTGGGGAGGCTCTCCCTGCTCAGTTTTAAAATATTTCAGATTAAATTAAGAAATAAAATCCATGTGACCTCTCCACCAGGCAGCCGACCCACAGGTGCCCAGACCTGAGAGGTGCAAGGAGTGAAGCGAGGCATGAGAAGGGGCTGAATCAAGCACTGCCTCCAGCCTTAGCCCAGCTGCTGTGCTGGGGACACTGCAACACGCCTGGCCCAGTGCTTTTCTGGAAATGGTGCCTCCAGGACCAGCAGGGCAGCACTGACAGTGCTACTCCTCGCTTCTGAGTTTCTCAGAAGAGGGGAAAAACCCAAGTCAGTGGCTGCTGGAGGGGCACTGCTGCACCCCCTCTGGATGGGATGATGAAATTTGGGACAGTTCAGTTCTCTAGAAATGACAGCAGGGACTCTGGCATCTTTCTGAGGGGCTCGTTGCTGGGGGAGTTGATGGCATGAGGAGCTGCTGAGGGTTTGCTGTCACTGCTGGTGCCGATGCTCCCCAGCACTGAGCTCTCTGCCCACCTGACCGAGCCCAGCTGCCACTTCACCTGGCCACGACCCACACCCCTGGGGTTTTAGGGCCTGCAGAGGAACACATCTGCACTACAGACACCTGTGCGCCCGCAGCTCCCGCCAGCCCTCCCAGGCAGGCGTCCGCAGCACCAAAATTCGGCAAGTTAGCGGCGTAGCCATGGAAACACCGAGCGCTGCAGGCTGACCGACCCGGCACCGATCCCTGAGTGGATCTCACTGTCAGCCGAAGCCCTGGTGAGGAGTTACAGGGCTGTAGGTGATGGTGAGCTGAAAACATACATTTCCTCCTCAACCCTGCCCACCAGAGGGCCAGGTCTGTAGTTTCAGAGGGAGTTTGGTGGCTTAAGGAAGCGCTGGGCACCCACGAGTTTTGTTGAACCTGCCAAAGTGACTCTGAAGAGGGACCATAACCCACTGGTGCTCCACAGACAGCCAAGATTTCCCCAGGCTCTGCCTCCCCATCCCCACCACCATGAGCAAACACCAGCTCACAGCATTGCTGATCCTGGTGGAGGAAATGCAGTCACATCCCCACACCAGCCCTGGGCAGCCCCCACAAGCCTCAGTGGAGCTGTGGCAGCAGAGGTGTGCAGTAAGGTCTCCAATGAGTAAGACTCCGTTATTTTTTACAAAGTACAGAGCGGAATATTTATCCGTGCATTACGATGGATTAGGATAAATAATTAAAATGGGGCTTGCACTGGCGAACACGTTCACAAAGGGAGCTTGCTAATGGACCAGGCTTGCTCTCGTGCTCTGGGGATTCACTTAGGGATCAGTCTATGCCAGACAGACCAAGGAAGGGATCCGATTTATCCTCCTTCTTAACCCCAGCCTGTTCCCAGCTCACCTCAGGGTGACGGCTCAGCGCATCTTATGAAACATCTCCTGAAGGGCCAAGAGGAAAATAATGGAAAGTCGCCAGACACCCAACCGGTTCCTCATGTCTCTCAACACCCTTTCCCACAAACAGCCCACCCAGGATCAGTCATGCAAGAGATTCCCAGAAACACCGATGATCATATGCCTCTGCCTCCTCTGTTTGTTCCAGGTGCTAAGTGATGATTAGATGGGAAATAGGGAAGGGAGTTCATGTGTTCCCCATGGTTTCCCCTTTCCCATTAGGAGGTGTGCTGTGGTGATCCACAGCAGCTGAGAGCAGCCAATATCACACACTTAAAAAATAAAAATAAAAAAGGAAAATAAAAAAGGAAAATCCAGACCCAAGCCTTTTTCTAGTCTTATTTTTCTGTGAAAGTAACGGCTGCAGTTGTCTCGGGGGATGGTATGAAAATAAGTATATCTCCTAGCTACCTCTCCTTCAGACTCTCTTTTCATTAAGTCAGGCAGAAAAATTTCCACAAATTGCCATCGCAAAGTTGATCTGAATTCTGTTACCTTCCTGGAGTCTGTCCATATCTACCAAATTCTTTGTTTATAATAAAAAATAAACTGAAAAATCAACGTCTTACTTTTTTTTTTTTTTTTCATTAAATTAATTTGTGTTTCTGTGCATAAATAAAGCATTTGGAGACTTCATAGAGGTGACCAGGGCTCGAGTCAGTCATCCTGGCCAAACCACTCATCCCACGAGGCTCAGCATCAGGGGTTCCTGCTATGGAGCGTGATGTTCGACACAAAGGAAAGCTCAGTGCATCACGGGAGCTGTAGTTACACCTACACCTACAGGGAGAGGAGCTCAGAAAAGAGCAGGGATGGATTGTAGCCTGACCTGCCACCCCCAGGAGCCATTTCCAAATCAAAAATCTCAAAGATTTAAACAGTTGTATATTTATATATTTTATATACATATATATATATATATATATATATATAAATTCCTGCAAATGTGCAGGAGTTCAGCTTTGAGGAGGTGACATTTTTCATGGGAAAGTCAATATTTTCTCTTACCAACCACCCCACCAAGACAGTGCCATAGTGCCACCAGGTCTGAGACCACTGGTGTTGTGGCAGAGAGAACTTTAAAGGTGTTATGCCCAGCAGTGCATACAGGGAATAGAAGTTTACAGAAGGTGAAGGAAACGGAGTCAGCTTCTCTGGGACCAAATCACCTTTTTCTCTGCTATAAGCAGAAGCCTGGGGCAAATTCAGATGTGCAGAACAAGGGAGGAGGAAGAATCACAAGAAATCTCTCTCCTATCGCTTTCTGCAAATCACTGCCGCTGAAGGCTGAATGCCAAAACTGCCACCAGAAATTCCTCTGCATCCTGTCCCTACAGCCTGGTTGTGCCTGATCATGTTTTTGCATTCTCATTCTGTTATTTCAAGGGATTGAATCATTTCAATAGATCCAACCACACCTAAAGCAAAGGGACTGTTTACACCAGAGACCATGTCAAGCCTTATTTATGTGCACATTAGAACAGGGAGATGCACGAAGGATCATGACCCCTTTGCAGCCATATGAGCATCACTGTACAATTTAATGAGTTCCCATCTGCACCACCCTTTTAAAAGGTAGGTTTTGTTTTGTTTTGTTTTGTTTTGTTTTTTTTTTTTTTTTTTCTGGCATCCAAAGCTTTTTCAAAACCCTTTGCAAAGCCCCTTCCTGCCCTCACACAGCATCCTCAGTGTGTCTGAAAGATGCAAGCCTCTTCCATCAGGAGCTTCCCACCTCTGAAATCCTGGGATAGGCAGCACCAAAGTCCTTTACATCAGCTCTTCCTTAAACACCTTATGAGGAATCTGTCACCCATGCTGCAACCTCTTTTGTTCCTCAGCTGTTTATTCTCTCAGTCCTACATACATGAGAGCAACTGTCTTACTCTTAATTTGGTTGTATTGCAAAAATATTGATATCTGCTGAAAGGTGACTCCAAATGAGATGAAGTATGATGTTTTATTAGGATAAATGGGACTTTCCTTCCTAAGTAAAATGGCATATTTGTAGACTTTATGGAAAGGTTGGCAATCAATCTCTCTGCAACCCAAGAGAGAGTGTAAAGTGTTCTCGTGTGAAAAGCTGCCGGGACAGTGCTACACGGCATCACAGCAGCACCTCCAGCCTGAGAGGGACTCCTTTTCAGAAGGAAAAGGGCTAAAAGACAATTCATCTGAAAGTGAGAACAAAGACTTCAGACATCAGCTTAGAGTGCTGCCTCCCTGCTGCACTGCTCATGCTCTCGAGCAGCTCATTGCTCTCCAGACACAGGAATGAGCTCAGAAAGGTGGCAGCAAGATCTAAACATGCTGCTCCATCACTTTTGGCAGGTTTCTTTTGTAAGGCCTGATCATGTAGTGAGGTAGGACCCCACAGCTTCTGCCGAGTTCAAAAAGGAGATGAGACTGAGCAGAAACTTTGACTGCAGAACACCCCTGGGTGGCTTCAGAGGGCATGGTCTGCCAGAGCCCAGGCAGAGCACTGGGTGGCTGCTCGAGGTGCTCTATGCTCACACCTCCTGGGGGGATAGGACACATAATCCAGCTGGAAACATTGTCATGCTCTCTGCTGAGACAGCACTGCTCATCTGAAAGCCCATTCTCCTTAACCTTAATGCCGTAACAACCACACAGAGCAGCATTCACTCATCTCCCCATCAAATCCAATAACGTTTGGGAAGAATCTGGCCCAGAAAGTACATTTGGGTTTCTGCCTAGAGGCTGGTGCCTTCCCCACTGACGTTCACAGGAGCACAGCAAAACTTTCACAAAAAGAAGTGGAACCATGGGAGGAGTTGTGTGTTTTACTTCCCTTAAGGATAAGGACTCCTGAAGGTGTTTTTTCATTAACATTGTTTGACTGACCAATACTCTTACTGACTTCTGTGGGAGCACACCAGGCTCAAATCTCAGCATTTTGCAGGACTGGGCAGTCACCAAGGAGCTGTTGACCACACAGAACATTGGGTCCACTCCTAAGAAGAATCAGACCCTACAAAATTACAATTTTGCCCATTCTGCAGTCCATGTTGCATAAGGCTTTTAAGGCTAGCCACACACCTAGGCAGCTAGTTAAAACAAACGTCGTAACGTGGAAATTTTTATACACATTGCACACAAATGTGACTTAGCCCACCTTAGCCTCTCTAGCCCCATCCACCACCCCATTGCTTGTTCTCAGGCATGAGCCTGGGCATGGATTTGACCCAGCTGCCACGGCTATCCACAAACAGAGAGATGCCATGCTCTTGTAAGGCTCTGGCATGTGCCAAAGCCTCATTTATGCAGCCTGCGTGGGCTGAGCGAGGCAGAAGGAGCGGGAGGTGCGCCTCCGTCCAGACACGGCTCTCCTCAGGCAGGAGCAGCATTATGCAATACCGAGTACAACCCAACAGCGAGCTCTGTACAAAAAGCCTCCCCATGCACAGCATCTTCCCCCAGCCCCAAATGCTTTCTCTCCCTGCCTGCTACTGCAATTTATTCCAATGGCAAAAAAAAAAAAAAAAGAAAAAGAAAAAAAAGAAAGAAAAAAAAAGTGATGGTAGCCGGTGTCCACATTGTCACAAAAAACCAAGCTGGAAAACTGGAGCCTTTGTCCCAAGACACACTTTATGAAAACACTGAGCAGAGGGGGGCAGCGATAGGTGAGTGGCACATAGCAGCACTTCAGTAGTGAACACTGCCTTCTTCTTCTTGCCCAGGGCTAAATCCCTGCAAACACCCACAAGAAATTTGCCGGAAGGTAGAATCACAGCCCTACACTTGAGGTGTTTATTTGCAAGTGCAAGAACTACACCGCTGATCAGGGCTTCCCAAAATCCAGCTCCAGGCTTGCAGCCCATGCAGCCCAGAGCACTTTGTCTTTGGAAAATAAAGCAGTTTCAGAAATCACTGCTTCTATCACACAGAGCTCTGTATACGTTACAGCGTTCAAGAGAAATAGTACACCACGATCACTGATAATCCCTTTGGTTTTCAAACACATTCACAACACTAAAAAAATAAAATAATAATAATAAAAAAAAATAACAGGACTCTGCCAACTTCACTGCATGCTGTAAGCAGCCTTATTTTTTTCTATATTCTTATGAAAGCTTAAGGGATCTGAATTTTTAAAATGCCAGTGGTCATTAATTTACGTTGGCACCTTTGGGCCAGAAAATGAGTTTATTTCGTCTCTGCATGTGGCTGGTTCAACTTTCTGGTGGATGGGGCTGCAGTGCCTGGGCTTCGTGCCCTGCAGGGTGACACTCAGCGGACCAAAACCCGATGGCTTTCATTTGCCACCTTCA
The DNA here is from genome assembly GCF_011077185.1 of Oxyura jamaicensis. Taxonomy (NCBI): domain Eukaryota; kingdom Metazoa; phylum Chordata; class Aves; order Anseriformes; family Anatidae; genus Oxyura; species Oxyura jamaicensis. The sequence goes on from NC_048894.1 coordinate 150,386,465, forward strand.
GCTACTGTACAAGCTGGTTCACCCGGGGTTTATAAAAGCTAGTTTAGCCACATGTAATGCTCTGCACTGAACTGAAGCCAGCAGCGTCCCCTTAAGCACTTCGAGCCTTAAACCTGCTCAGAGCTGGCTGCTGCTCCCCTATCCCGCTTCCAGGGGTTGAGGCACGCAGGTTTGGGCACAGCGCCCTGAGGCGACATGGGAGCACGGCTGGAGGGAGCCACGGGCTCGAAAGAAACCGTTTGTTTTGGGGAACCCGAGGGAAAAAATAATAATAAGGAAAAAAAAAATAATAAGAAGAAGAAGTAAAGAATAATAAGAAGATAATAGTACGAAAAAATAGTAAGAAGAAGAAAATAATAGGAAGAAAATAAGAATAAGAAAAAAGAATAAGAAAAAAAAAGAAAAAAAAAGAATAAGAATAAGAATAAGAATAAGAATAAGAATAAGAATAAAAGAATAAGAATAAGGAGTCAGAGTAATAATAAAAAAACCACTCAGCCAGCACATCCCTTAGTGAGGTCTCTTCCGTTCCCCCGGTGCTGGGAGCGAGTCCCCCGGCCGGGGATGATGAAGCAAAAAGGGCCCCCCAGGCGCATCCTCCCGGGGATCCCCGGGGGCCGGGGGTCCCGCTCCCGCTGCTTGTACTCACACGAAGCCGTGGTAGAGCAGCGCCCAGCCTCGGGGTCGCTCCAGGGCGTCGTAGATCAAAGTTTGGACCCGTCGGTACTTGGCGTGGTTCCTCTTCACCGGGCGGCTCAGGGGGGTCTTGGCCAGCAGCCCCAAGCCCGGCGGGCTCCGCTTGCCCCCCTCGTCCTTCCCGCCGCCCTCCAGCAGCAGAGTCCCGTCGCGATCGGCTCCGGACCCCAGGGCCAGCGAGCCCTGCTCGGGGTCTCCACCGCCGCCACCTCCGCCGCCACCGCCGCCACCTCCTGTCGCCGCCCGGCCGCCCGATGTCGCCGCCGCCCCGCTAGCGCCGCGCCGAGCCTTCAGCCCCATGGCCGGGCCCCGGAGGCGAGCTGCGGCTCGGCGGCAGCCCCGGGAGCCCCAAGGCCATGATCCGAGCTCCCCGCCCTCCCCCCCACCCCCCCCAGCTCCCCCCCCGGATGGTTGGGTGGTGTGTTTGTATATATATATATATATGTATGTATATATATATACGTGGATGGGGGATATATATATATGTATATATATAATAAGGGGAAGGGGGGATGCAGGGGGGGAGGCGGTCACTTCCCCCTCAGGTCATCCCCGCCGGCGGGCGGAGGGGAGGTTGGAGCAGCGCGGTGGGCACCTGGGAGGGGAAGCATCGCGGAGTTTATTTACCAGCCCGAAGCCCGAGCCCCTTCCTCCCCCCTTCTACCCCTCCTCCTCTTCCTCCTCCTCCTCCCAGCTCCTGCCTT
>NC_048894.1:150388264-150464240 GCF_011077185.1 Oxyura jamaicensis
GGGCATCCCCGGCCCCCCGCGGAGCAGGAAGGAGGAGGAGGAGGAGGATGAAGGATGCCGGGAGAGGCGGCTGCAGGCTCTGCCCGCCGAGCAGGGCTCGCTCGGAGCCGAGCCGAGCCGAACCGAGCCCCCAAGCATGGAGGTGGGGTGGGGGCAGCACGCCCCGGCAGCTCCCAGCCCCACCGGGCTCCGGTTTGGGCACGGTTCTTTCGGCGATTGGATGCTGCTTCTGCACCGGGGCTCCGGGACTGAGATCCAGGTTCCCCACAACCCCCCACAGCCCCACAACCCCCCAAAACCTTTCCCCAAATGTGTATCAGCCCCCAGGTCCTGCCCTGGCCCTAAATACAGAGAGGCTGTGATGGTCACTCTCCTTCCCCGCTGTGTTTCGTGGCTGAGAAGCCGGGAGGAGACAGCTTTTGTGTGCCCTGCAGCCTGCATGCCCGGGGATTTCCGCAGCAGGAGGATCCCCTTTCTTCCTAGAGGTGATTTTCTGTGAAAAACCTCTCTGCGGGGCTGAGCATTCACATAGCTTGGGAGGATATCAAGGGTCTGATCGAATCTTTCTTCCTTGTCAGATAACATCTGAAAAAAATATTTTTTTAAAAAAAAAAAAGGGAGAGAAAAAAAAAAAAAAAAAAAAAAGGAAAGGGAGCTCCTGGAGGTGGACCCATTGGAGGTTTGCAGGGCCACTTCACAGCAGACTGTCGGAGATGTCACAGGCACATCTGTCACTGCAAGAAGATGTGGGGGGCAAGGACTTTTCCCCCTCTGGTGTTTGGACCTTCTGAAAAATCAAGCAGCTTCTGTGTCAAAGAAAAAAAGGCTCTGACAGCCCAGAGCTGCCCTCTGCTACCATTCCCCTCCCAGGCTGTGGCCACCACCTCTGCCCACCGCTCACCCCGCCAGCGAGCTCCAGTGTTAACACCACCTCGGTCATCAGCCTTTTCCAGCCTTCGCATCCCCGAGGGGTTTGTCCAGGGACAGATGTGAGCAGGCAGTGCAGTGTCTCACCTGCATGCCTGTGGCATCGGCAGCCAGGGGCAGGCTTCCCGAAATCCCCACAGCCCCATCAGCAAGAAGTCACTGGCCCCAGCGTGGCACCAGGAGCATGCACGTTCTGCTCCCTGCTCTGCTGACATCTATCAGCATCATCCAAATGGCATTTGTAGGCTGTATTCCCAAAGAGGGCTGTGGGAGGCTAGGAAGTTTGGATAACTAGGACATTTATCTCTCTCCAGCTCCTGTTCTACCTCAGTACAATAGCGATGATGCTTTCCAATACCACAGGGGAGCCGTAAGCATTAGTGAGGATGTATGGGATGTTGAGAACAGAGCGCTTATTCAGAAAACCCCCTGAGCCTTAACCTTCATCCCAGCACTGCATGGGAAGAGGCGGGAGGAGAAGGGGGAAGGAAAGAAAATTTATAGCTAACTAATTCATCACAGTTTTGAACCACAACAGTGAATGTTCAATGTGAAATGGGGATGGTAAATTATTTTTGTGGGGGGTCAGTAAATTATTTCCATTAACCAAGGGTTGTACTGATGTCAAATTGTGATCAGGGATTGATAGGCAGGCACACCAGCTTGTTTGGCTTTTACAGACATCACACCAGGGACACCACACTTTTCAGTATCAATTACAAGCTGTTTTCTTTCAATTGCATCCTCCAAAAGGCAGGCCCTCAGACATTTTAAAGTTCCAAATTGCCTCTGTAAAAATTAGCCATTAGGACCAAAGAATAAATGAGTCTCCATCTCCTCTCCAAATCTAAAATCCCGTCGCTCAGCGTCAGGAATTTTCCTCCTCCATGCTCCATCTGGGATAACCATTGCACAGATGTATCCGCACTGGCTGGGAGGCAGTTTAACACAAGGAGAATTAGATAAAACCTTCTAAATCAGTGCAAAGACAACCAGCAGTTTCGAGGGGCTCTGAATCAGCCCCTCGTGCTGCTCCAGATAACCTCACTGCTCCTCGGGTCCCCAGCCCTATCGCACACCTGCTGGCAAAAAGCTCCCAGCGACTTCCAAGGGAGCTTGGACAGATGGAGCACTCCAGGCTATGATTTGGCTTGATGAGCAATTACGCTCCATTACTATTATTTATGATGTGTTGCTGGAAGCACCCAACGCGCACAAGTTTGATATCCACCTCCTTGGCTGACACTGGAGGTCTTGGTAATCAAAAGCAAGTGCTTCTTGCCGAGCTGGAGTTTGCAGCCAGGAGGCTTCAACAGGCTCTTCTGGGAGAGCGCAGAGGGACTGGTGGCAAACATCTCCAGTGGGTTATGCTGGCCTTTGTCAAAAAGAAACCTGGTTCAGTAAGACAAATTACACTCTAAAGTCATAGGAAAGCAGGAAGGGATTGTATCTGCTGGTCAAGATAACATGGTTTGTCTTGACTTATTCATAGATCTGGTGGATTCAACTGGAGCATCTGGATTATGCTTACAAGATGGAAAAATACAAATGGAAATTCAGGAAAAGTCAGAAAATAAGTTATGCTGAAAAAAAAAAAAAAAAAAAAGAGTGGAATGGACAACAAGAAAAAAAAAATATGAAAAAAATGGGGATTGGAATGGACAACCAGCTGCTCATGAGCTTCAGTGGCAGGGGGCAGAGATCTGGTACTTGAAAAAAAGTGCAGGGGGATATCTACGAGTCAGGAAGAGAAAGCAACACTGTCTATATCACGAGTGAAATGGTCCTTAAAATGCCATGTCCCATTTTAGCAGGACATACTTTGAGAAAGGTGCTGAAGAGCAGAACCATAGGGATCATCTCCTGGGATGAAAGATCTGAAGCTCAAGGACCTCTTGACCTAGATGTCCTAGATACAGCAAGACCCAGTGCGGAGGATGAAGCTATCTATCTATAGAGGTAAGTGGGATCTCAGTGTCAGTGTCAGAGCTGTGTTGAAGGTTTTGAATATTTTTGCCCTTCTCTCTCTCTGTCCTTCTGCTGGCTCCCTGTCTTATCAAGCAAAATGTTTGCAGTGCTTCAGGGTCTCTCTTTTTTTTTTTTTTTTTTTTCTCATTTCCCAACTAATCTCATTTCTGTCTGGTCTCTAGCACCAACCTCCACTCAGCCTTTGATAGAAGCCACATCAAGCACCCTCATGTTCTCATCTCCAGAGCTCCAACAGCTTCAAGGAGGTCTCCAGCCACATACACACCTACCTCATGATCCCTTTAAAGCATTTTCTTAAAACCTCAGTACTGAGATGTCCACAAAAGTAACCAAAGTGCTCGCCCACAGTCTGCAAGCACCCACTCCTCACAAATGAAACAAAGTTCAGAGCACAGCATCAATACCCCAGGTAATTCCATCAGTAGGAACAGTCCACCCATAACAGAGATTGAAGCTCAGGGGGCTGATTTCCAGGATTGCTGTTCCAGTCACAGCACTGTGCTGCAGCAGCTACGCTGTTCATACACCCACCTAGATGCATACTGCAATTTCAGCATTCAGCAGCAGAGAATTGCTCAGGTATTTCCTCTCTCATCTCTACACACCCATCTCCTCCTCCTTCCCTACAGTTATATGTGAAACTTATTTTTAGGGTTTGTGTTTTAAGGCTTAGCATTGGGGAAATCTAAGCTATGGCTATGGCTACTGCCTGCTAAACTAACACAAAATGAAGCCTAGCAGTCTACCAGTGGAACAGCCCGCAGTCATGCACAAAACACTCTCAGACTTGGTCTTAAGTCAAGAGTTGCAGGTTTGATCTTTATTTTTAAAAGTTGTGACCTAGTTTAACCCAAAGTTACAGTCTGTGATCTGCAGATGGTCCAAGTGATCAAAATGTCACCTTCTGGCTTCCAGATCATTGCATGACCTCCATGAAATCAGGCCAGGGAAAAGGGCACCAAAAAAAAAAAAAAAAAAAAAGTGTTACTGGGGAGAGTGACATCAATGCCTGCTCCTTTAAATTGCCAGTGGAAAAAGGAGGGGGAGATGCTTAGGAAATCTCAAAGCTGTGCAGAAAAATAAAAGGTAGTTATGACAGCCAGCTCTTCCTTCCCTAGACTGCAGATAAGCCTGATGAAAAGTAGCTGCTGCCTCAAGCTGTTTTCCTTTCCTCTGCAGCAACAAGGTGCAGCTGAAAAACAGAGCCTACGTTAGCACCTTAGGGGCTGACGAACTGTGTCTGGGGTCCCAAAGCTTCAGTGCCTGTAGACTTATTCTTTTCTTTTTCTTTGTGAGTTTCGTAGGGTAGTTTCACTGCCTTCGAAATTGCCAAGGCTCTATAGCTGGCAAGAGATCAGCCTTTGGACATGACATTTACCTTGGTGAAACTGCAGGGAATAGGCAAAACATATTATATATATATATATATATATATATATATATAACATCTCCATAGGAAAGATGCTCACTTTAGGGCCAGATCCCCTGGTCTGGGAGAAAGCCGAATAAATGTTTCCTGGATTTCAATTGCACTACAACACATAAATCGCCTGTGTCCTCTTTCTAAGCTCCAACACTCAGTGTTCCTACAACCACAAGAGATGCCCTCCTGTGGTACCCTTAGCAATGGGAGGCCACAACTGCTAGATGTCATTGGCCTCACATAGCTTCATTAAAAAAAAAAAAAAAAAAAAAAGAAAAAAAAGAAAATAAAAGAAAAATAAATCTTCACCTCTATAAATTATGGCACAGAAAAAAGAAAATCAATAAACTGTATCTTCACACTGTCTCAATGCCATTAAAAGAGCATCTCAAACCAATCAAAAGAGGATTCATAATTCACTCATGCACATCTTACTGAGTCCACGGCACAGTGCAGAAAGCACATGTGCACCCATAATCTGGTCCCATAATTTCACATAGTCTTTGTCTGTGAGACAGGAGGAAGGATTTCATCCATCAGTGTTCATGCATTGTATAGGTCTTGTCCATCAGCAGCTCCAAACCTTGGACTACTGGGGTCCTTCTGAGCTCTGACTATCTCAGTCCTTGGCTTTCCTGAGGGAAAAAAAAAAAAAAAAAAGTCTCAAACTTCTTTATTTCTCAACCCACTGAGCAGAGCATGTTTAAACTTTTCAGGGTATTGGATCTGCCTTACCACACTTCACTTTCAGGCTTGCCCCTTGAGCACAGGAGGCAGGGCAGCACCATGACATTAAAAGTCAAAAGACTGAAAAAAAAATGACAAAGTTCTTCAGGGAAGGAAAGCAAACAAATAAAGATGGTTCTTCATGGGTCTTTCTCTCACCTAGTCTCGTGTTTTATGACTTTCCATCAGCTGCCTGGAATTTCTCACTCCCCCTGCTGACTGTAAGTGAAGGAAAGTAAGGTGAGAGTCTCACTTCCATGTGTGGGGACATCACAGGATCAACCTGAAATCCTGGTGTCTGAACTCCCATTGCTACAGCTGGCAACTCTGATGAATATGTAGTGGACTCATTACTGGCTGAAATGATTTTTCTATTTTTTTTCAGATAATTGTTAGGCTTGCAGATTGTGCCTAATATAATGTAGTGTCTGTTAAAGCAAGTCTATCAATCGGACACTTTCTCCTACTGAATAATGAATTGAAATGCCAGTACTGGAAGTCTGATCGTGCTGGGGATCCAGCAACAGATGAGGCCTAGATTCAGGCCTTTAGACCTGAAGCAATTGTCTTTTCAAAGATGTGTCTCGCAGGGAACCTGCACACTGATTTAGTTTACACTTTCTACTTTTAAGTGAGGAAGTAGCCTGGCTTAGCCAACAAGTAACTCTTCTTTTTTTTCTGAGGAAAAAAAAAAAAAAAAAAAACACCAAATTCTTATAAACTTATACAGAATAGAAATAGTCACATGACATAATTGATTAAAGAGGGGGAAAGGGTGGCCACATATGGGAAGAACCGTTGATTTTCAGTTAATATTTGATATAAACTGACCCATTGCAATTCCTTCTAGTGGAGTGCTTTGAGTGTCTTGAATGCCAGAAACATCCTTTTTTGTGACACGGGCTTCATCGGTGTTGGTAACATGTGAAGATGATTGAATACTGGTACAAAATCAGCATCAGCTTTAGGCAGGATCATAACATAACTTGGTTGTATGAAGCATCACAGAAACTGACATGGATATGATGGCTGTCAAGCCATCATGGTACAGTCTGCTTTGCAATACTCAATAGCCTTATGCCAGTAGACTCCTAATAGCTTCAGTGGGAGCTCTGATAAGTAGGAAGGGATCTTCAGACATTATCTCAGTGCTGTGTCTGACCTCTGAACACCCAGTTGTACAGAACTGATGGAAGGACCTGGCATGTATTTTAATTTCAAGGAACTTTACCCAGAAGTGCACTATGATTCACAGATGTCAGACTTTTACATGTGGAACCCAACTCTGGTTTGCAATGCTATCCCACTCCTTTTTCACATTCAGCCCTTAAGAACATCTTTTGAAAGAGGCTGCTGGCTGGCAATGATCCTATGGGCAAAGTTTGTGTTCAGCATCTTTGGTAAATTCCAGTCCTCCAAAGATGCCACTTATCACCTTCCCCAAGCACAAGAAGAAGCTGCTCTTTGTAAAAACAGCTTCTGGTTTCACAAATGTAAAAGTAAAAAATTATTTCCAGCCTCCCTTTCCCTGCACAGTTATCTTTAACATGTCACAAAAACTACAGCCAACTTCCCCCCCTCATCAGCAGCCATCTCTGACAAGCAGCTTCTTGAGGGCTTCCCAAACACTGCAGCTGTGAAGGTCCAGGAAAAGCCTTGAAGTCACCACCACACAAATATCCCAATTTTCAGATGGTTTCTCTTGGGGCAGGCACAGCACTCATGCCCATACAGTCTCTGCATGTTGAAGACAACAGAGAGATGCACAATGCCTGGAGCTCACTTTTTTTTGTTTGCTTTTCTACTTGGTTTGTAGCTGAACAGACCCTCCCCAGAACAGATATCCCCTTTGAATTATAGCCTCAAATGTATGGTTTCTGTTGTTCTAAATTGTCCCACTTCCTCTTCATAATTTGCATCTTCTGAGAGTTGGTTTGCTGTAGGACAACACAGATTGTCATTGATTGTAGAAAACTGTATTTTATTGCACAGAGATAAAAATTGATCAGCCTGCACTTCACTAAAGCCAGCTTCAGGCAAGGAAGCACAGCGTGGCATTATTCTCGTTGCAGGTCCAGCCATAGCACAAGGCCTGTTGCTTGCCTAGCAAGGGGTGGATGCCCTGGGAGTCTGCCATGCTGAATGACTACCCCACTTTTCTGGAGAGGAAATGTCTACACCCTGAATGCTGCAAAGAGGGGCCCGGGTGAGTTCACAGCTTTCCAGTCACAATATGGGCATACTCCTTAAATCATATTATTGCTAAGTTTGATTGCAAAATGGAATATCAAAAAAAAAAAAAAAAAGTAATCAAAGAGAGTGTGTCTAGTGGATACAGGAGGAAGGAATAAGATTTGGTCTCATCTGTTCAGGAAGAGAGTTGATTTGGCATTTGAGGAGGAGATGTAGCACTTCAAAAATCTTGTAGTTTCTTCCTTCTATTACTTTTTCTCCATGTGGCTGTACTCAGTACAACCCCATGCCCTATTGAGGCAGCAGCTGTTTGTCTCAATTCCTTAGGACTCAGTCCCGTGCTTGACTTCCTTCCAAGGCAAGAGCACAAAGTTCTTGGGAACACCAGGGCTTTAGTGCTTTGAGACTGCAATGTCTGGCACTGCACAGGGCTTAGCATGAGCAATGGGATCCCTCAGTGCTGCAAGAACGGAAGTGCTACATTATTAATAAGCAGGTGAACAAGAACTTATATTGCAGTGCAGTTCTTAAGTATGTGCATTGAGGTTCTGGCAGTGAAAGCACATCTGTTAGTCTCATCTCCACCAGATGGTTCCTTTCAGCGCCCGAAGTTGCTGTCATTTATTTCATCACTAATTTTGTTCAGGGGCTGCTGAGGAGTGGGCAGTGGTCTGATACCTGAAAACTTTGCCAGGAGCACAAACCTGTGGGAATTCTTCAGCAATAAGTTTAAGCCTCTCTCAGGGTTTTCTTTTTTTAAATGTTTTTGAACAGATTAAAGGAGAGAAAAATCTCTTTTTGATCAATATGTGAATTTTAAGTTAAATCTTTAATTATTATTATTATTACTTTATTGGAAACAAGTTATAGGAGAAGAAGGCAAATCACTTTTTTCACTAAAAATAGTTTGAAAGCTGATTAATTTTCAGTTAAAAAAAAAAAAAAAAAGAAAAAGTAAACTTCATAGTAAGTTGTTAAAACTAATACTGAGCAAAAAAAAAAATAACTCAAATTTTGAGTGTCTGAGCAGCTCCTAATGCCCAGGGTTTGGGGGAGGTTTATACTAGGGTACTGTTTTTTCCTTGGGGAGGACTCTGAAGACATGCATGTCTGGCCATGGCAGCATCACTGAGCAGCAGGGACTGAATAGGATGTTCCCAGTCAGTCAAATGTCTGTTTGTTGATCTGTAGACCCTGTGAACTTGGACGACTTGCTGCATTTTTAGCTGAGGTTCAGTAGCAAGGCCACATACCCATATGCCTGCTTGAATCTTTAGACAGCCTGAAATCACACTCCATTTTGTAAAGTTTCACCTTTTAAAGATGATGTTATAAACTCCTGGACTCCCAAGCTAAACATCAATTTTATTTTCTGGCTTTCTGATTAAAAAATAAATAAATAAAATCTTCCTTGCATGTATATCTGTTCATCTATCTGCCCCATTTCATTTTCACAGCAGCATACCCGAGCTTTGAATGAGTCTGTAAATTAGTTTGTAAAAGGAGTCTGAAGCCAAACTGAGGAGCACTCAAAGTTAATTCCAGCTTGATCCTCTGTGATATGTGGAAGATTATTTGTGATATCCAGATTCATTACAAATCCTCATGCTGAAGACTTTGATAGTTGCTCCTAGAAGGTTAAAAGAACAAAACCATCATCAGATGAATAGACTGAGTCTCTTGAGTTCATGATAGGGCTTCAAGCAGAGCTGAGGCATTTTATATTTATTTATATATATAAATATATATATATATATATTTGGTAAACTCAAAACATATTAATGGGAAAACTATGATACGGATAGAATTGTGTGGAATTTTTATTTTGCCTATTTTTCCAGAAGTTTAGACAGAGTCAAATTTTCTCATTTTAAAGTTAATTTGAGGAGTATGGTCGTATGTTTTACCATTGCTAAGTTCTCTTTTAGAGTTTCAAACCAGAAGTAATAAAATTAAAACCAAAATGCCGATTTTCAGACAGAAAAATTTGCTCCCACTGTCTTTTCCTACATCTCCTTCCATGCCTTGAGTTTGCTTGCTGTTGTGGTGAAGTTGCATGAGGTTCTTTAATGGCATCGTTCTGCATTCAGCAACCAACAGCAGCCAGAAAACATTTTTTTTCCCTTTCTGGTGTGGTAGCACTTTCTTCTGGTTTGTAACATAATCCATCAGTGTGATTGTAACATCCTAACAGGCTCAGATACCCTAAACACCACCCACTCAAGATAGCTGATAACCGTGAGGAGTTCCAGGAGCAGCTGGAGTTCAGGATTCTGTCAATTCTTCACAACACGTCCTTTGTTGGTTACAAAATGTTCAAGAGAAGTTAAAATCCTGGGGTATTTGATGATCTCTCTTTTCTGGCATGGGGACTTACCATTCCAGAAGGTCCTCATGGTGTGGGGACATTTCCTTGGAGCAGGGGCTGAGCACTTTTCTGCAGCTTCAGGTGAGCACTTAAATACTCTTCTAATTTCATGGGCTAGTAGGGGGGAAGTGGATTAAAAAATAATAAAAATATCAAGGGCTTTGGTCTACGTGGGGGGATATGTTTTCAGGTTGCTTAGAAAGGATCTGTTTCTCTTAATGCCACAGCGTGAGGGTTTGGAAATTGCAGTCCCCTGCAGGGTTGAAGCCTTGGACAGTGCAAGGGCCAGAGCATATCCCAGACTTTGCTAGTGCTTGCAGAGAAGCATTCTGCAGCCTCTGGTTCAGCAGACTCTTGCATCCCATGGTTGAATCCCACCACTTTAAGTGATTTGCATGTGTTAAAATGTCTTCTCAGGCACTGTCTTCTTTCTTTGAGTCCTGCTGGCACTTCTGAATGTAGCAGAGCACAGCACAGGTGCCAGTTAGTGAATGGGGACAGATTTACTACAGGAAAAAGAGCTAAAGGGAAGAGCTGTAGATGAGGAGACGTTTTGCCAGATCACCACCTACTTTCAGGCCATATTAGAGCTGTTTTGCTCATACCTTGGCCCAATCATTCTGCCATTAAAGAGTGATCTATGAAAGAAAATCTAAATATATCTAACCCTGGATAAATAGCTCCCAGCAATTCGTCATTGAGGTAAGTGACAGAGCAGTTTAAAGGTATCCTCGGTGCAGATCCTTCACCTGTAGCTGACCTTTCTGCTGGAAAAGAGACTTAATTCTTTCTGACTGTCGGGACTCCATTCTTCAGAAGAATCACTGTTCACTAAAAGGGAAAGTGCCTGTACCACAAGATATTTTTTTCTTACCAGGAAACTACAAGAGCATTAATTTAAATGCATTAGCAAGGCATTACACATTTGTGCACATCGGAGAGAAGCCTGTGTTCCTCCTAATGACCTCAGCTGTTTTTTGGTGTTTCCGTCTGTGGCATAGCTCTGCTGGACCAGAAGTGTCACTTGCTCCTACCGATTGATTAAAGCTGGAAGGGAAGGAGACCTGGGAGGCTGAATCTGGAATTCCCACGTCTCACCTCACCAGCTCAGAGCACAACAGGGAGCAAGCCACTTGGCTGATGGTTTCCTACACATGCCCATAAATCACCTGGGTATAAGGTGCATTAACCACCAGAAGTTCTTCACTAATGCAAGTTATCGAAAGCTAAGGGCAAGGATGACTTAGCCAAACCAAAAGGCCTCAGTCAGGTCTTTTGAATACCTCTATATTTCCCTGACAGATTTCCAGCAAGCTTGGAAAGACCAGAACACTGCAATCAGCTGGACATTTTCCATACAGATTTTAGTGTCCAGGCTTACTGTGTTTGAAAGCCCTGATGCTTACTGATCCATGCCTTCATTTCCCTACTTTCTAATAGGAATAATAGTCCTGTGGCAATAATTACTATCTGCAAAGCACTTCAGAAGCTTGTACAGAGCATTCCCTAGAGCCAGCTACCTACAATCAATGGGATATAATGGCCTCATACTATCACAATAATTAAATACTTCCAACTCTTCACTTAACCAATGTTTACAGTGCACCAGTGAGATACAGGAAATCTTAACTTTATCTGGATGACAGAGAACAAATGTAAAGGAAAAATTGGTACAATATTCAGAACATCTCTATAATGTGTGTAAAACCTCAGGCTTCTGAGCAATTACATTCAAAAGGGCTGTTAGGCAGGTCAGACCACTTAATTTTAAGACTGCAGGAGTCCCCCTTGAAGCTCAGAGAAGTGCATCCATGCACTGCAGGTCCTATTCTTGAATCCTGGCAATCAAAATTTTACAGAATATGGCTGGAGCAGCCATACTTCTCTGGACTTCTTCGAGATGTTCACTATCTGTTTCTAAATAGAGACCTTCAATAACTTATTCCTGGGACAGAAGGAGAAATGTTCTCTAAAGTATGTCTTAATAGCCTTTTGCAAGGTACAGTATTGCATGTCTCTTAACAAGAGATTTTTAATTCACACAATTTAATTCACACAAAAAATTCAAGACTATTTTGGCCTTTATCATATTTATATGGTATCAAAAGTGGAAGTCTGGAAGTCTGTACTGATGGGATTAAGAACAGATGATAAAGGCATTTTGTAAGTAAAGGTATCTATGACCACCTGGAAAAAAAAAAAAAAAAAAAAAAAAAAAAAAAGGTCTAGCATTCTGTATCTGAATATCGGCATTAAGTACTGCCTCCCCTTTCAATCCTACCAACAACCTGTAAGAAAAAGGATAATTCTGAAGTTTCTGAGCTTGTAGCATAGCTACATATGCTTCCATTTCTTTTACTATAAACAAACACACAGGCTAGACCCATAATCACAAATGCTGTCTCACTAAAACCTGAACTTCTGCTGACCTTCCTCCATGTTTTGTGTATTTGAAAGAAAGCAGAGTCTAAAAAGATGGATCTGAATGAGACGTGTTCTGTGCATAGCATGGTGCAAAGTGCATCTCCAATGTGATTATCAGGAACCAAGTGGGACTGTGCTATTTCAAAGTGATTCTGAGTCATATAATGTATCCCCCAGAGAACTTACTGAACATAACAGCAGACAGACCATCCTGTGTTTGGAAAACACTCCATTTGATGCATCTTCAGAGTAATGCTGAATAATAGAAGATATTGTGTATCATCTTAATTTTTTATGATACAGCACCACAATACAGGTCAAACAGAAACATTCACTCTTAAAACACCACAGACAACTCTAGGAAGTCAGAGGGAGGATTTTTGCTTTGATTTCTGTGCACTTTGCTAAATCAGGTTGTTTATAACCTCAATATTTTCTCAAAATCATTTGAAAATAGCATCTGGTGCCATTTTTTAACTTTAAGATGAAGAAAGCAGACTTTTCTAGCAGTTTCTGAATGAAAAAATGAAAGGAACATCTGCTGGCCATTTGTTTCTACTTCCTCTTGTTACACTCATATATTAAACTGCTCATAGTCGTTCATGGAGAAATTACTATTTGACCTCAAGTAACAAGAAAGATCTTTGGCCTGACCCAAAGTCTACCTAATAATTCCACCATACCTAATGGACTTTTCTATCAGATACTTCCACAAGTTTTGCTGAAACCCACAGCAAGCTCAGTGCAGTTTCAAAACAGAAACAGACACCCTTTCCCCAACATTATATCTCTCATGCTTTCAAATCTGAAACTCACACTGCTCATTAAATCCTTACTTTGCATTAAGTCACTTTATGTCAGTGTCATTAAACATGAGCCAAACTCTGCTCTACGTGAACAAACAAAAGCAGAGAAATTCTTGTTGGCTTAGAAGGACACTAAAAGCAAGGGGGAAGATATAAGGAACTCCACTTTAACATCTATGTCTGTGCACTACATGTGATTTGAGAAGCATTAGCATTTTGTTTTGTTTCAGTCTTGTAATTAGAAGGATTGTGTTTCATTATCCTACTGTAGCTCTCGCTGTGACATGGTCCTGGTTATCTTTCTGAAAGAAATATTTCATACACAGTATCCAATTTGGTTGGTTGATCACAAAAGCTTTGGAAGTTTCTCCATTTCTTATTTCAAGACAGAAAGAAATAATAAAAAAAACGTAGTCATTTATTCCTAAGGAGTTATTATATTCTTGAGGATGATATAGGGACGCATTTCAAACAAGACAGTTCATATCCATAGAACTGATTACTTGGAATATTCACGGAAAAGATATCTTTTGGTGGCTTGTTTTTCCCTTTTTCTTTGCAGGATATCTCATTAAAATGGCAGTGGGGAGGAACAGTCTGCATTAATAGTCTGACATAAATGTATGGGGGAAGGGTGTTTTTTTTTTTTTTTTTCCCCAAAAGATCCTGAAGACATTGTTCCCCATACTGTATAGAAACACAGTTTTCTGTCTCAGAAGCCTCCCAGGTTGCCCCTATAAACAGTACTCAAAGAGTTCTGTCTTCTGCTTTTCTCCTCACCTCCTATGCCAGTATTCTGCCCTTCCTTTAACAAAGTCCTTCCTCATGCAAACCATATGTTCATAGCTAATAAGATGATGTTGCCAGTGATACATATAATCTTATGTTCCTGTGTGCATATGCTAACTACAGTATTCATTTTGAATATTCTCATATTCAGAAGGGAAAAGGTCTTTCCTATATTTATGCTAATTAGCATAACATACTCTACCCAGAATTCATCATATTCTGCTAAGCTCTGCCAAAGAAAATGTATTAATAGCTGAACTGTTGCAACCCTTTATTAATATCGACTTTGCAAGCTCTGTACCAATTTTAAGGCACACCACGAAGACAAGATTTTTGTCCTCATTCCTTAAATCTTTATGACTAAGTAATCAGAGACAATGAAAAAATGCTCCAGGCAAAACAGCTTGGGTGTAAAGGCAAGCAGTGTTTAACTCTGCACTGGGTCGTTCTGTCTTATAGCTGTTGATCAGTGACATGACTCTGTGTCTTCCCTTAAAAAAATGATCTAATTACGCTTCATCAGCTTCTGACATTCATGAAAAAAGAATTTCTAAAGACAATGACTACTTTCAAGAGCTGCTTGTTATAAGAGGAAGCTACACGTACAGATAACATACCTTGTGTGGTGATGGTGTTGTCCAACACGCCATACACTCTCTCTACCTGGAGGATCACTCTACTGAAGATTTTTAGCAAAGGAACTGTTTTGCCTGCATGTTGAAAGGGCTCATTCTTCTTGGGTTCCTGGCTACAAACTGACACAACCATAATTAATAGAAACCTCCCCAAGTTATCTTTTTCAAAAAGAACATTCATTAAGATGCATAGGGAGAATGTGAAAATATGGGCAGAAAGATAAAGAAAAAGGAGATGCATTACAATTTGTACAAAAACAGGTTCATGGTATAAAGCAGAAAGACAAAAAACATTAAACCACTGCAAAACATCCTTGTATATGAGCTACTTTCCATTGTCTCAGTATTGGCAGAAATCATTGTGACAAGGCTTGCAGATAAGCACCACAGCAAGGCAACAACTTCACCAAGACAGAAGTATTACCATTTGGCTATGCTAACCAAGAACAGGAAAAACAAACAAACAAACAAAAAAAAGATATAGTAATAACTACATAGCTCTATTTGGCATATTTTTTAAAAGCCAATCCATGGTTCTGAAGTAGCTCCCCTAGCAAAACAAAAACCCTACTTCTGCTGGTAAACACCACAGCAGATGAACGCTTTTGGTTCCCCAGCCCTACCATGAGGGCTGTCTCCTGAGGTGCTAACAACCTTCCTCTGCCTTTGTTTTCTACTACACTTTTTATTCTGATTTGACAGGGCTTTTGAGATCCCACTGGGTTTAATGAGGTCTAATTTTAGACTGCAGTCTTTCCCACTCTGGCAATGCTTTATTGAAGAATATTGGTTTTCTAAGATGCTGTCTCTCCATCTTTCCCACATTGTTCTATTTCATCAATATAGCCTTTTTTTTTTTTTTTTTTATAGGTGATTTATTTTGTTCAGGTTTATTCATTAAGCATTGATAAGAATAGGGAGATACATATTTGAAGGTTGCTAACCCTGACCATTTTACTTTAATGCAACAAATATACTTGATTTTTAGCAGAAAACTTGCCAAACAATATCATTGGGATCACAGAGCTGTGATGAGAGAGCTTAGGTGACTGAAGTGCTGCAGATGGACAGAAGCTCTTCAGGAAGGACAGGCTGGAAAGGCAAGCCACTTGCACTGTACACAGGAGCAGCAGAAAGGCATGGAGCTCTCCCTAGGGATGGATGATGAGCTTACAGGTCGGGATTAGTGGTCAGAGAAACAGTGGGTTCACTGACTCCGGTCTTTATAGGGGATCTGAGTCACCCTGGTATTGTCTGGAGGTCCAACGCAGCAGGTCACAAGCAACCCACTACTAGACTCAAAAGTTTGTTATCAGTGGCACAGTGTCACTACTGGTGTACCTCTGGGGCTGAAACTGGGGCAAATATTATTTAACATTTGCTCTGCTGAACCTAGATGATGGGAGAGTGCAGCCTCAAAAGGTTCCCAAGTGATAAAAAAGTGAGAGGAGTGGCAGAAACAGGATGTGTTAAAGGATGTGCTGCCTTTCAAAGGATCATCAACAGAAAGTAACCTCCTGAAAATGAACAAATGGAAATGAAAAGTCCTGCATCTAGGGAGGAACACCAAGAACCTGACCAAATGGAAAGTAGCTTTGCAGAGAAAGACCTGGGGGTCCTCCTGGTGGACACAAAAGCAACAACAAAACTGAAATGTATTGCAGCTAAGAAAACCCAACAGCCTCCTGGGTTACATTAGGCAGAACATTGCCAGCAGGTCGAGGGAGGGGGTCCTTTCCCTCCATTCAGCACTGCTGAGACATCTGCTTGCTGTGTCCAGTGCTGGGGTCCTGTACAAGGGAAACATGGACATACAGGAGAAAATCCAATGAAGTGCCACAAAGATGACGAAAAGACTTGAGCATCTGTCTTATGAGGAGATACTGAGAGAGTTGGCAATGTTTGGCCTGGAGCAGTAAAGGCTCAGGGGCATCTTCTCCATGTGTGTAAATACCTGATGGAGCAAGGAAAGACTCCGATTCCCCTCAGTGGTGCCCAGACAGGACAAAGGCAATAGACACAATGGAAATAATAATAAAAAAAAATTAAAAAGCTTTTGTACTGTGTGGGCACTTGAACATGGAATATGTTTCACAGAGATGCTGTGGAGTCTCCATCCTTGGAGATATTAAAAACCCAGCTGGAGATTGCCTTGGGCAACCTGTGCTAGGTCACCCTTTTTTGAGCAGGGAGTTGGACTTGGTGAGCTGCAGAGGTGCCTCCCAGCCTCATCTACTATGTGATTCTGTGCAATACAGACAGCCCAACCCACCTGGTGACTGGATGCAAGAAGGCATTCACATATTCTTTGGCTGAGTAAATAAATGTATAACTTACATTCTGAAGATACATAAAAGTGTGACAGGAGGGTTTTGTTTGATGCTTCAATAAAATTAATTTAATTAAACAAATTATCTTAAATCAAACTTGAAGATCACTGCCACCAGCCCAGCTAAGATCTGAGGACTTGTACTATGGATCTGACATGCTCAAATCTTTAGCACCCTTAAGAGTGTTACCTAATTCTTTAACACTAAACTTTTAATCTGTTTTACTCAGATAGTGGGCAAGACAAGAGAGACAGTGTGCCAACAGCTGACCTAGAAATTAAAGGCAGCCTTTATGTTCAGAACTCCAGCTATGAGATGGGACCAATGCATCTGACACTGAAATACGTTTGTGCAATTAGTTTATTATCCATCGAACAAAATTAAAACCCCATTGCTCAGAGATCTTCAGGTGCCATTGTTTGGATTTGAGCAAGATTTGTTCTCTTGCAGAACAGTAGTCCCACTGGATGTTCTGAGTTTACAGTTTTAATTAGCCAAGGATAAATTGCTGGTGGAAAGCAGACACTATTCGTTTGCTGTCTCAGTACAGTAACTCTATATATGTCAGCATGGAAGAAACACAGATCAAAATGAAATGGCAAATATACCCTCAGACATTGCCATGCTTCTGTTTCTTTTTCCATCAAATGCTCCTAGGGGAGAATTTCCTCTGGTATCCAGGGCCCTCCTTTTGCATGAATCTCCATATTTTTCTGCATGCTTATGGTACAGTTTAAGGAGAACAGTACCCTCTATAATTTAATTTTATTCTACTTCAGCCTAATGATTTCCTGATCAGCCCCAGCAGGGGGGCTGATCTCCTAAAGGAAAGGGATTAGGAAGCAAGAAGCAAGGTGCTGAGAGCCCTGTGCCTTAGCAAAGGCAAACCTTTTTTCAGTCAGCATGACTAATGGTAAATGAAAATGACTTTGAATATCTCAAAGAAGCTGGAAATGATTTTGTGCATGGCCTTGCCCACGTGAGAACCATAAGTACAGTCTGGGAGATACATGCTGGAGGTTGCCCAGAGTCCCAAGTCATCTTGTTGTAACTTAAACTGGGACAACACCTCTCCTGGCAAGCCATGAAATATGTAGCAGGTCCCTGAAGTCTTGGCAGCATTCTCTGGATATTTGTTGCAATACAAAAAAGATACAGGCCAAATGAGGAGAACAATATACTGTAATTAATTAATGAGGAAGGACACAGAGCTATTGCTGCATTGTGAGATCCAGATACTAATTATGAAGAGGAAGATATAAAAGCATTGCTTTTCTGCCCACTAGTTCAGCCCTATGACTCACTGGGTCAAAACCATCTTTGGTTTAGCACGGTTGATGTCAGCATAGTCAAAAGTAGAGAGAAATTTAGTTTTTCCCATCTCTAGAAACAAGCAGTGATCAGGGAAGCTCATGGAGCAGATTATCTCGAGAGTCATCACGCAGCACTTGCAGGGCAAGCAGGCGATCAGGCCCAGTCAGCATGGGTTTATGAAGGGCAGGTCCTGCTTGACGAACCTGATCTCCTTCTATGACAAAGTGACGCGCTGGGTGGATGAGGGAAAGGCTGTGGATGTGGTCTACCTTGACTTCAGCAAGGCTTTTGACACCGTTTCCCACAGCATTCTCCTCAAGAAACTGTCTGCTCTTGGCTTGGACTGGCGCACGCTTCGTTGGGTTAGAAACTGGCTGGATAGCCGGGCCCAAAGAGTTGTGGTAAATGGAGTCAAATCCAGTTGGAGGCTGGTCACTAGTGGAGTTCCCCAGGGCTTGGTGCTGGGGCCGGTCCTCTTCAATATCTTCATTGATGATCTGGATGAGGGGATCGAGTGCACCCTCAGCAAGTTTGCAGATGACACCAAGTTAGGTGTGTGTGTAGATCTGCTCGAGGGTAGGAAGGCTCTGCAGGAGGATCTGGAGAGGCTGGACCGATGGGCCGAGGCCAACAGGATGAAGTTCAACAAGGCCAAGTGCCGGGTCCTGCATCTGGGGCCCAACAACCCCAAACAGAGCTACAGGCTGGGAGATGTGTGGTTAGAAAGCTGCCTGGCAGAGAAGGACCTGGGAGTAGTGGTTGACAGTCGGCTGAATATGAGCCGCAGTGTGCTCAGGTGGCCAAGAAGGCCAGCAGCATCCTGGCCTGTATAAGAAACAGTGTGGCCAGCAGGGCTAGGAAGGTGATCATCCCCCTGTACTCGGCTCTGGTGAGGCCGCACCTTGAGTACTGTGTTCAGTTTTGGGCCCCTCACTACAAGAAGGACATGGAGGTGCTTGAGCGGGTCCAAAGAAGGGCGATGAAGCTGGTGAGGGGCCTGGAGAACAAGTCTTACGAGGAGCGGCTGAGGGAGCTGGGCTTGTTCAGCCTGGAGAAAAGGAGGCTCAGGGGTGACCTTATCGCTCTCTACAGGTACCTCAAGGGAGGCTGTAGCGAGGTGGGGGTTGGTCTATTCTCCCATGTGCCTGGTGACAGGACGAGGGGGAATGGGCTGAAGTTGCGCCAGGGGAGGTTTAGGTTGGATATTAGGAAGAACTTTTTTACCGAAAGGGTTGTTAGACACTGGAACGGGCTGCCCAGGGAAGTGGTGGAGTCACCATCCCTGGAGGTCTTTAAAAGACGTTTAGATGTAGAGCTTAGGGATATGGTTTAGTGGGGACTGTTAGTGTTAGGTCAGAGGTTGGACTTGATGATCTTGAGGTCTCTTCCAACCTAGAAAATTCTGTGATTCTGTGATTCTGTGATTTCTAGGTTCAAGCAACTACCTTGTATCAGTGAGAAACTGCAGATCACAGAGGCTGACCACTGTGTTATTAAAGCAGGTGAGTTAATTAAAGCTCTCTGGTTTACAACAAGGATTGTGTCTCGTTCCTAACAGTTGCTGTATCTTAGCTCTCCTCAAAGGTCAAACATCCTTTTTCATTTCTGTCATACAAGTACTTTTTCAGCTGGGTTTGTGGAGCAAAGATGACACTCAGTGGCTGGTTAGGTTATCACACATGTGTTTCCAGCAGTTTTCTGAAGGGACTGCTCTTAGATGTTGTTGGCACCTCTGCCAACAACAGACTGCTTTGCCATTTGGGATACAAGATCATCTTTGCATTTCCAGTCACAGTACCACACTCCTGCCCTCCAGTCACATCATACTAAAAACTGTTTAATTTTTCATGCACATTTTTGATGTAGAATTTTTATTCTTTATATTCTTTGTAGAAAACAGGATCGGGTCCTTTTTGAATTCATGACCACAGCTTTCTCTGTGCTGTTAGAAAGAGCCTTTGTGAGCACCCTCCACTGCAGAAACCCAAAGACCTTTGAAGGAACTGTAGACTGGCTTTCCCTGAATGCAGCAGAGATGGAGACTTGTATCAGGAGCACAGTGATGAAGCAAGGCAAAAATAATGTTCATAGGGTAAAAAAGGGATCCAGGTAAGGATTTACCATGCAATGGGGAGAATTGAGATTCAGGGGGGTTAGATTGCTCCCTTATGCCTTCTCACTAGCATGTCTGATGGAACACACTGGTGTGGAATTGGAACCCATCTAACCTGGCCATTTTGTCACTGAAAGACCTGGACAAAAGACCATTAGCTGCATGGTATGCACTACATACTCTGTATATACAGCGGTTACCTCTGCAGTGCATGCTCATCTGTCTCAACACTTTCTGGTTCTGCCTGACCTCCTTCCCAGACATGAAGCTATGCTCAGGCTCCTGCATTCATTACTGTTGTCACAGTTTTCCCCTCCCTCCCAACACATCTCCCAGAGGAAGGCTGCATGCAACCTGGAGGTTTGATCACAAGGGTGATTGTCTTCACTGATGAGTTCCCCAGATGAAAAGAGCGGTGCCAACAGTTCCATTTCTCAGAAAGAGGTGTCTATATCCCAGAAACAATGTGTTCATAAGCCTCTTTCTTTAGCAACGTAAATATAGGGAAGGAATAAATTCAGTTCCTTCTGCTACTTGCATATCCATGGCATTGGGGAATAAGGAATATTACAATTAGAGAAAAAAAAAAAAAAAATCTGCACCACTGATGCCCATGGTCTTTCTGGGTTAAAAGAGAAAAACTGGAGCCTACAAGGCATGTCCGGCAACTTTTGCTATCAGTAAGTGATGTATCAAAAAGGGGGGAAAAGTGGATGGATAAGAGTTCACTTTAAACAGAGTGATGCTGGTTTATGTTAATGACTGATGCTAGGAGGTGATTGGCAAAGTCCTTTTTGCTGATGGTCCTCAAGTTGAAAAAGACAGCAAGGGGTTCCGCTGATGCCAACAAAAGTTTGCATAGAGATTGAGGACAGAATACAACATTCCTGTAGTAAGTAAACTCTGGAAATATCTCTGTGATTTCTAGCATATTCCACTTGCAGCAGAGGAGAACATCTCTTGCAATACATCATCTGAATTTTTCCTCCTTTGTAATCTGACCTGGACTTCCTCGCCTCTGCCCCACTTAACAGGCTGTCCCTGCCTGCTTCACCTGGTAATGCAGCAAATAGCAGAGCATTTATTAATATTATCCTCTAGTTATACAATTAGGTGTTACAATTATTGGTTAGCTTCAGGCCACAAATGGGAATCATTTATGATTACTCATTTGATGCTTTTTAGGGCAGGGATCGCCATTTTTCTGTGTGTGTACAAGGCACAGTGAATGGCAGTAGGTCATATCATAGCGAGTCTAATGGAGAAAAATGCTGCTGCTTCTATCAATAAGGATAATAATGAGTGGCAGGTAGAGTCATCATTCAGAGAGAGTGTTTTGTGGTTCCTGAAGAAGAAATAGACAATGCTGCAATAGTGTTTGGATTTGGGAAGCCACGTTGGCAGACATGTTGGTGTTTTAAAATACATATATGTGCTTAGAGTACATGTATATGCTTATATAAGTATGTACTTGGTTGTTCATACTGTGCAGAATAACTGTCAAACATACAGGTAGCATGAAGATGTCAATTTCGATAAATTCTGATTCCAGACTTAGGTTTTGATTTGTTATATCACTTTATTTTTATTATAATTATTATTCGGTTTTACCACTCAGCCTTGGATCAAAACATTTACTTAAACCCAACTTTCTAAAAACAGTTTAGGTGTCTGATGCTACCAAAATCAACGCAAACTAGGTTTCTAAATGCTTTTAATGTCTGCTGATACAACAGCTGCCTAGGAAATCACTGGAAGTTTTTCTGCCATGCTAAGGACTGACTAGACTCACCTAGCATTTGCCTCACTGTTTCACAGTTTTTGTCTTTAAGTTACCAACTTCAATCTATTCACACTTTGATTTCTTTCTCCTCCAAAACTCACTTCTCTCTGCCAAAATCTTTCTAGCATTATATTATTACTTGTTTCCAACATGCCTAAAAGTTTTTAAGTTTATCTGGATGCACCCTAGTTTGTGAATTAAAGCAATACAAGTGCATAACCAATAAGCCAGACAAAGCAATACTATCCATCACTCTACATATTGCCTGCTGCAGAAGTCTGACTACATAAAGCTCAGTTCACAATTGCAGATATTCCTGCTGGTACACCCATGAGAGCTGCATTAGGGTTAACACCAAAGAAAATCACCTTTCTCAAAATAGTTTGTGAACATGAAAGTCTTTCAGATTTCAGCTGAAGTTTCTAAATATGAACTATATTGATTTCATAAGAATATCATTTGCATGCAGACAAAACATTGAAAAAAGCATTTATACATGAACGATTTGAATAAGAATGCCCAAAGAAACTAGAAACTAAAGTGCAATCAGTGTATCACTAGCTTTAAATGGAAGAGTGCAAACTTAAATTTGATGGTGTAAGTAGGGTCAGGAGCCCAGAAGAGGGTGAACAGCAAGAGGACCACATTACAGACAGCAAATTGTGCAAACACTAAAAGTCAGGAGCTGCTGTTTAGCGACTGCATTCCATGCAGTCTGGAGTGGGACAAACCTGGGTATCCAGTCCAAATTATACTGGCTTCTTTTAAAAAGTGTAGTTTCCCTACAGCTTTGCAAGCTCATATCTAATTCACTGCTTGCAGTTCCCTTATGCCTCCTTCATCATTATTGCTTTCTCAGTGTCTTTCTGCTATTGAGTGTTTCAGCTGATTTCTCTCTCCCCAGATATAGGCACTTACATTATCCCTGAGTCTCATTTTGCTATTTTCTGCTCTTATTTTTAACCTCTAAGAGGGCTTTAACCAGTAAAGGTCTTGCCCTTTTGTATGCCTAACAGCTGTCATTACTGGGATCAACAAGGCCCTAAGTGCCTCCCAGTTCACCAGCTCTCTGTAATCTCATCAGGACTTGCAATTGCCATCAGTGCATTTTCCAAACTGAGTGTAATGAAAGTAGAGCATCCTAATTGAATTTCTCTTTCTTGCATTTATTCTGTGTACTAAAAAAATCCTTTCTGAAGTAGGACAATTCTCTTCAGTCTGGATCTGTATCCTTGGTAAGGTTGACTTTTAAAATATCACTGCCCTATTCACATGCTGCCCTTTTCTCTGTGCTGGCTGTCAAGCAGTTAGGATCTATACAGAGTCCTCCTAAATTCTGTGGTTTTGGAAGTCTCTGTTTCCCACATAATTACTGAATACCAGCAACAATAATAAACCACCCTACTCTTTGGTTTCATCTTCTTCAATAGGACAAACTTATTTACTCATCTTCCTGGCACCATTTCAAGTGAAGGCCTAGTACGAGGCAGGACAGTATCACAGGTGGGTTCACATTCAGCTGCTGAGGTGAGATTACCTTCCACAAACATTTGCATAGGCCTTAGGGAAAATAATATCTCAGATTAAATTCTGATTTAATTCTGATACCAGATTTTGAAAAGAGAGCAGATACATTAAGATGTCCAAAGAAGGAGAGTGTTTTGGAGACAGCATCAGCTGAGAAGCAGTAGGAGAGGGTGGTGCAGCCATTTAGGATTTGTGGAAAACAAGTGAGGTTGCTGTGCAAGGAAAAATCAGTACTCTCAGTTCACTAAGGACAGAATAAATGGTGATGCTTTAACGTACAGTAAAGAAAGCAGACAGCAATATATACCGATTTTAAAGGCAGGTTGGGCAAGGATCTGAGAAATGTTTGGTCTATCTGTTCCAACCTTGAGGAACCAAGATGGTCTCCATGTGCTCTTGGTGCTCTAATTCCCAAGGCCCCGCAACAGCACTGGGAACCAGAAGCTGGGCTGGCTCCATGGTGAGTGAGTGGCCACAGAAAGGACTTGACAGTGGGGCCACACTGAGATGCAGCCTACAAGATACATCAGCAATGAGGGACTAAGAGCTGCCTGAGCAATTATAACCACAGACTCGATGGCTGCTCACCTCTCCTTCTCTAGGGAGTAGAGAAGTGCTCCACAAGAGAAGTGGAAAGGGGGCCTCAGAGCCAGCCGCAGCTTTGCTGAGGTTTATTCTGCTGGCATAGTCTCTCAGAGTCATCAGTGATGCTGGTTTAATTGCATTTACATACTGTGCTATTTCCGAACGCCATGCACAACAACCCTAATTTTGCTCTTGAGGTGAGATGCCTTTGAGCTTCGCTGACACTCTAAGCTTTAACTCGTAAGTGACACAAAGCCCTGGCCTGTGATCATGCCTCTGGGCACTGGTCCTGTTTCTTTTTCACATCAGATCCCCCCACTCTGTCCTGAAATTAAATAATCCAAGAGGGCTTGGGTAGGAAGATTTGCCTCTCAGAGAACCATAACGTGAATGACCTGACCTCCACTCACAGACCCAATTCTCCCTGTTTAAAAACAGAATTGATTTCTTCCCCACCTCTGCCCATGGAAGGGACTTCTGCAGTAGGCAGATAGTGTCATATCATGAGACACAACATGTACCATAACTTACTTAGAGTTGGCGTGTAATTTTTATAATGGAAGGCATTCCACCATGGTTTAAAGGCCTGAAATGATGAAGAATTTATCTGATTCGTCACGAAGATAGATCTCAGTGTAGAGCCCATCATGAAGATGGGTCTCAGCGTATTTTTACTTGCTGGATTAGAGGGCCTGTGGTTATGTGTCAGCTCTACAAGGAGGTGCTCAGAGACTGTTAGCCATGGTCCAGCAATGCCTGTGGGCTCCCCACATGGAGGCTGGAGCTAGGGCTCTTGCTACAGTGTGCAATTTTCAGACCTCAAGCCTCTCTCAGCCTGTGCTGCCAGCTCTCACTGGAGCATCTTTGACGGCCCTTCTCATCCATGAATGGTCATGTGCAGATCTCATTAAAAAACAATTAATTCTCTTATTTGTGGATCTAACTTAACACATTTCATTCTCTGACTTTGATGGGTGCCTTTTTATCTGCTACTTGAAAAAAATAGAGAAAGCACCAGGTATGTATGAAATGTACACAACACTCATCCTTTCCATTCATTTTGTCACTGTAAAACTATTTTTTATTAAGTTTTACCACCTATTCTCCTTTATTACTTCTTAATACTGGAATAAGAAAAATGTTTAACAACACTCAATTGCTTTGTAGATCTACTAACAGACCAAAGTGTTCCTGTTACTGAGGTAGATTAGTATAACCTTGTTTGCTGAATGAAAAGCAAAATTAAAATAAAACATTTGCACAAATGAGACTATTTGTTACAAGTGTCCTTGGTAATGAAATACAAGGTGAAGTTGTAGAAATACTAAGATCTTGATAAAATTCTAGTAAATTTGAATAACCTGTGTGTGTGTTTCTGTGTCTGTGTAGTCAGTTCAAGGGGATAGTTTCTTGCTGTTTTCCCTGGGGCAGTGTTTCTGGACATCATATCATGCTCATTAATGCAGGTATTGTTAAGCTAAATAAGATACATACCTCCTTAATTTTAAGCTTAACAGATATGACTCTATCTCTTCATTTTAGGCTAAATGAATCCAGTACCTTATGCTATAATTCTGTGTAATAGAAAACAGGAACCAGCAAAGGTAGCAAGGATTAACGGAGCCTCATTTAATTTCCAAGAGCATAGTCAATAATAGTTTCTTGAATGTACATTTTGTTTTGCTTCAGAATGAAAGGCAACATACTTGTATTATAAATTTTCATTATATTTCATGAAACTAGTTTAAAGGTGCCAGAATATCTTTCCCAGTTTTCTCCTGGTGAAAACTGACATAGGTAGAAAATCTCAACATGATTAAAGTTCTTACATGGTCCCAGTGATTTAACGTCCTGTTATTTTTAATTTCAGTGACAATGAGTTTACAATTTCTTGGCTGATTCTGAAAATACCTTCCATAAAAATGCTGTTTGGATGGTCAAGATATTCTCCTTATCTTTTATATAGCGCATCTACTCAGATTCTAGAAAAAATCACACTCTTTTAAACTGATCTGGGACTAGAATGACTGAAGCTGACTTTTTTCAATGGCCTTAGGTAAACTAATATATGTCTACTGTACCTCAAAGTGAACTTCACAAACACATGCCTAAAGATTAGCTTTCTTCTATGTGGAATTTGGAAATATATTTAAAATAAAAGGCCCAGAGTGTATGAGATTTGAGAAATGGAATGTGCTGTCACCTCCCCCTCCTCAGAAGAAGAGGGGAGAAGAAAGTATAGTGGAAAGAAATAAAAAAGGCTTGTGGGTTGATATAGGGATAATTTAATTGAAGGGAAAAGGATGAGGGAAAAAAAAAAAAAAAAAGGCTACATGGAAGCACAGAGAGAGAAAAAGAATCTCTACTTTCCTTCAACAAGTGGTGTTCAGCCATGTCCTAAGAAGCAAGGCTTCAATAAGCATAGCGGTTGTTTGAGAGGACAGATATCTTCATAACAAGAGTCCCCCTCTCCTTCCCCTTTCCCACCTTTTATTGCTGAGTGTGACACCACATGGTATGGAATATCCCTTTGGATGGTTTAGGTCAGCTGCCCTGGTGACGTCCCCTCCCCACCTCTTGCCCACCCCCAGCCTGCTGGCTCTGGGGGGTTTGGAAGGCATCCTGATGCTGTGCCAGCACTGCTCAGCAGCAGACACAACACTGCTGTTCTAGCTACATGTGCAGAGCACAGCACTGTGTGGGTTGCCACGGGGAAATTTAACTCCATCCCAGCCAGACCCAGTACACTGGAGCAAGTTTCTTAGGTTATGTCTAGATGCCTTCCATCTGCCACAAAGCAAAACTGCCCATGCCTATATGAACAAATTATTTCCCCCGTGAAATAAAATAGCTTCATCCATACTGCCCATGGGGAATGTCCCAGGGTTGCATTTGGAACTACTTGAGAAAGTTAGTTGGCCCCAGCAAAAAAATGCACCAGAAACAGTTTCCGCAGCCTGACTATGGAAAATCAATACCATTGATGCACAGATGCATCAGATGTAGCCTGAAAATACTCTTTCATTTAGTCTGGAGGATTAGGCACCTTGTCATAAACACTAAAAATAGATAACTCACATCTTCAAAGTGCTTATTTCTCTCCATGACTAAAAAAGTGCGAAAAGTGACTAGGAGAGAAACATCTACATGGTAGACATCTAAGGGTAGATGAGATGAATCTCCCTGAAGTGTCTGACAGTTACATTTGCAATATGATGTCCCAAACTAGAGTCAACAGAACTTAATTAATAGCTTAGTTCTAAGTATATACTTCAAGTGTCCTTCTTATTTATGGATGATTTCTAAACTCTAGGCCAACTCTTTTACTCCTGTTTTCACTGAAGCTGATGGCAAACTCCCACCTCTTTCATTGGAGCTTGGACTCCATTGTTAAGATTCAAATCTCCAAATAAGAGATGCACGTTTTAGTTGGATTACTTGCCGGTGGTTCTGGTGATGGGCAGTGGAGACTGACAAAAACAATTATAATTCTGATATTCTGGACAGCTCTGCTGGTGTAGCTCTCCCCCAGCATCTGAAGACTTGGCAGTTCTTAGAAGAAAGTCTAGACTAAATTAGGAAATATTCCTCACTGCTCTATATTAACAGCTTGCAAGCAGCAGGAGACCAAGGAGATTTGCTCTATGAATTATTATTATTATTTTTAATGGAGAGAATTAGTTCTTTTCTTGTCCTCTATTTTTATTGCAACAGTTTTGCCAGGACTCCATATGCCAAGATGTAATTAGTTTTCAGAGAAGACATTTGGAGCTCTGGCATAGACCATGGATAGTTTTAACAGCTTTTTTTCTTTCTTCTGAATATTAAGGAGGGGTATATAATTCTCTGCTACTTTTTTCAGGCATCTCTGGATTTTAAATAATTTTTCAGAATGAAAAAAAAAAAATCAAAAATAAAAATAAGATTAACACAAGTCTTAGTTCAAAGAAGATATTTTAGGCACATAAAAATCAGGAATTCATATAATAGTGATGGTTCATTTCAGCACAAATTCAGCCCTGCCTTTTAATCATACATATATTCATTCTGTCCCTCTCTTTCTATATAAGAGAAGAGAGAGTGAATAAATATTGCCAGGTGAGTGCACTAGAGGAGAGCTGATTTTCCGAGAAGAACCATTTATTCCGTCATTCTTTGTCTCTGGAGTGCTTGATATTTCAAGCTTAATGTTCCATTCATTTCTGTTTATATTTCATGGCTTTTTATTTGCTCAGCCATTTGGAGCTAACCAGACATCTGGAGGTACCATAATATTTGTAGTGAGTTGGAGTCAATGAAACTGCACTGGAGTTATTGAAAATTTTTACTGATTTCAGTAGCTGAGATGTCAGTTACACTACTCAAACCCTGTGCCTGCTCTACATGGCATCAGCCATAACCACACTGCTCCTAAGCTCCTTCAGGTTTGCCTTTTTTTTTTTTTTCTGCTCTTTTACTTCATGCAGTCCTGTGAGTCTGATCCAAAGGAAGCAAAACCTAGACCTCCCCTTGGCTCTGCACTCAGAGGGAAAAAGAAATTGGGACCTCAGTGTACTCAGCAACTAAATACACAGAGCTATCAAAGGAAAAAGGATGTCACTGTTCACTGAGCTGGCAACAGAGACTAATCCTTCGTAAGGCTGGAAGAGATGTCTCCTGGGTCTTACGTAATCCAGAGAGCTCAGTTTCAAAGGGATGTATTTTCGTACGTCAGAAAGCCAGGCTCTGGCTAATTAGGTGTTTAACATAGATGACACAGTTTTGACAAAGAAAAAATGACAAGTAGAATGTGTTGTTTCCTCTACCCACTGGCTCCCCCTGGATGTATCCTCAAATCCCACGTTAACTAAATGCATGTGCAAGCAGAGATGTGGCATGTGTTTAATAATCACAGGCTTGTTTTCACCAAGAAGTCCTGCAGAACCTCCCTTTTCATCAAAGAGCGAAGGATACCAAGAAGAGCTGCGTACTGCATGCTGTGCATGGCCTGCCTTCAACCTTCCAGTGTCACTCACCAGCTGATTCCTCCTGCCCAAGGAGCTCAAGATGAGCCACCTGCTGGCCAGGACTCCCTCCATTACTACCTGCCAGCAGGCTTCGAACAAGTGCCTGGGATGCTGCAGACTTTCCTCATCTCTCCTGTAGAAAGTCTCATTCCAGACCCAAGCCAGACAGCTGGGTGTCATCATCGGAGTGAGATGCTGTGGACATTGCAGTAGGAGGCTTATGACCTGCCATAAATGTTTGATCAACGCTGCTTATAAACACCAACAAGCACTACGTGAAGAATACTCACACACCCAGCTGCCCACAAGTCCCTTCCACCTCCTTTTCTTCAACCTTCCCGTACATCCTCATCCTCTCCATCTCTAAAAGGATGTCCTTATGGCTGTTCAGTTGTCGTTAAGTCTGCCAAGATCACTGTTAGCAAGATTCTCCATTTTTCCTCAATCATGTGCTCTCCACTGTTGAAGAAGATGCTAATTTTTCCCTTCAGTGATGACCAAATCCAGTCCTTCCACTGAGGTGCACTCTGTTTTTCAAACTCACAAGCTAACATCAAAACAAGGTAATATCAGAACAATGGAGGTCTTTCTTTTTATCTTTTATTTCCATAAACCGCTTTGCCATGTCTCAAACAGCAAAGATTTCATGGTAAAGGATTTGATTTAATGGCTGAAAAATAGCTGAATGAGGAGAAATACCATTGTATTGATTTAAAAACTTTCATTTTCTGGATCAATAAACACAAAATAAATGTTTTCTAGGTCATGTTCCACTATTGCCTCATCTTTTTTCTCCTGGTACAAGATTGTAGGATTGGGGATGGGGAAGAATAACAATCAGCATTTTTCTATATTAGAACTCACCTTGCAAACATGGAAATGTCAAAAGGTGATGCAGAATGCTAAGGAGTTTCAGCTCGTTTTGGAGTTGTAATGTCTTCTTTTTTTTTGTTTTGTTTTATCTTTAATTTTTAATTATTTCATCCTTGGCCACAGGGTGCAGCATGGACATCTCCAGACATTTTCACAGCAAACTTTATATGATGGAAAAAAATGATGTGAAGATATTGGAAAAAAAAAATCATTACACAATATTAGAGTTTGTTGGCATAAGTCTTTAGGCACATAATCACTTGAGAGTGTCTAGGGCAGGAGCATGTTCAGCCCACAGAAAAACTTTCTGGAGGTTGCTTTATTTTTCCATTGATAGAAGGACCCTAGATTTGTCACATAAGTTTAGGTGAGATAAGCCACACTCATTTATTTTCTTAAATAATAAAAAAAAAATAAAACAAAAAGCCATTATTTGTTCCAAAGCCAGACATGGTGTAGAAATTGAAGGTGATCCTCTTTAGAAAGTAACATTCTGACCATATTTTATTTTTTGCATCTACATTTCCTTGCATTGCTTAAAAAAAAAAAAAAAAAAAAAAAAAAACAAAACACCTTTCCTGTAATTTATGCAGCTAGTTCTGTAACTACTCTGTGCTGGTTTTTGTGCAATGCATTTCAGACATAGCCTGAGTTCTACTCCCTAGATGACATTTAGCTTGAGTAACAAGGAAGACATCTACTCTCAGATTATGTGCAGTCATTTTTCCCACCTAACAACCAAGTCTTCAGATTGCAAGATCTCCAGGGAAGGATCCAGAGCTTCCTGGACCGTTGCTTTTATTTCCTTTGGCATGCTACTGGCACATTTGGTGTCAATTTTTTCTCTTATTCTCTTAGCACATAAAACACCCTGCCTTGATCCCAGACTGACCACTATCTATAGAGAACATGAGCTTCATCCCAGAAAGAGAAAAAAAAAAAGAGAGGGAGAGAGAGAGAGAGAAAGAGAAAACAAATGTACAAAACAGGTCCTTCTGCCAATGAAACTTAAAATCCTATGAGTAGGAAAAAGTGGAGCAAGATCATAGTCACAAGAGAGCTGTGTGTATACAAGAAACACAGAATTAGCAAATAAATGAACCACATTTTCAAAAGCAGTCTATGAAACTGTTGAGACAATTTTCATTCCATGCAAACACTTTTGCTTTGTAGTAATTTTGCAAATTCTGTTTCAGGGACTAAATTTCATCTAAAAGCAAACTGGGGAAGCTTTCCAGTGTAAATGGTGAATTTGTCAGACAGTATGAGTACAATAGTGCTCCCTACTATCAACCCTGCGGATGATTTTGCTGCCTTACAACCCACAGGTCACTGTTTTGAAATGGAAATCAGAGAGAGTGAGGACTGTGACCAGGTAACCCCATCGATCCTAGGAGGATTATATAAGTCCTTGAGGAGAAACAGGCAGGTATAAGTGAACTCTGGAAGCTGCAGGGTACATGTCAAGCTAAAAACAAAACAATACAATACAATGCAATACAATACAATGCAATACAATACAATGCAATACAATACAATACAATACAATAAATAAGGAAAAATGAAACAAAATAAAATAAAATAAGGAAAAAATAAAAAATAAAATAAAATAAATAAGGAAAAATGAAAAAAAAATAAAATAAAATAAATAAGGAAAAATGAAACAGTGGCAATGAGGACAACCTTTTCATCAAGACCACATTGTCAGAGTCTGAAACCATGCCAGAAATCAGACTGGAGCAAGGGTAAGGAAGGGGACTGATACCCCATAGTGCAGTCACAGAATCACGGAAGTTGCAAAGCTCATGATGGAGAAGAGAAGGCTCTGACAAAGATTTAAATGTCATGCATTTTCATGTGAAGCTGCTTAAATGCATGGTGACACTTCACATTTTCACCTGTCTAATTCTCCGAAAGAGAAAGCACTTACTGTCTTGCACAGGGAGAGTAGTCAGGGCTGTAAGTCAATTCTGAAATGAATGATGCAGAAAGGTCCAACTTTGGTGCTTTGCACAACAAACCTTTGCCACCTCTTCCATGGCTAAGGCCTGTGAATGGGAGCCAGGCTGCAGGAATTCAGGTTTCCTGGCAGCAGGGTGGTAATTCCTGAGCCACTGTGTTCCTACTACTGCTTTTGGTGCACAGTTCCAAAACATCACCAGCCTTCCAGCAACGCATTTTGGTGATGTTGTACACACCCTCCTCAGTTTTGAAGTGAAATCCATAATTTTCAGCAAGTGAAATCTCCCAAGACCAGAAAAGTTTGAGATAAAAACGTGTAATTAGAGTTCTACTTTGACTCGTGGACAAGGCAAAGGCTATGCTACAGGA
Organism: Oxyura jamaicensis; assembly: GCF_011077185.1. Lineage (NCBI taxonomy): Eukaryota > Metazoa > Chordata > Aves > Anseriformes > Anatidae > Oxyura > Oxyura jamaicensis. Next base: position 150,420,407 of record NC_048894.1, read on the forward strand.
ACAAAGAGCAGATTGAAGATGTTACAGAATCAGTCAGCTCTTCATGGGTGCCTTCCTCTGCAATGCCTAGCGCTCTGCAAGCAGCACTGTCCTGCACAGACCTGAGGGATGCTGATGAGATTTGAGATGCTGGTGACAGAAACAGGGACTCAAGCAGCTCTACTGGTTGGGTAGGCATGTCAGGAGAAGGGGAGAATGTCCTGTTGGAGAAAGAAAAGTCAGCAGTCCTCTCCTTTCCGGGCCACGTTAAAGGTCAAATTAATCACATGATGGGCAATGTGAGGAGTAAGGCAATAAATCTGAGATAGCAAATAGCAACAGCAATACTTGTTATTAGGATGTTATTTGTCTCAAGCATGATGGAGGAAAAAAAGCATTTGTCACCAAGTCATGGCTAGGAAGGACTACAGCTGCAGACTGGAGGAGGAAGCTAGCTGGCGTTGCCTCTTGGCTTGCTCAACTTTTGTGATATGAGAGCAAAGGCAGGCCAAGATGGCAGGGCCCCATCTATCACAGAAAGATTGAATTCACTTCTGCAGGCTGGATTTTATTTCTTTAATCTGGCACAGGGTAAAGCTGCTGTCCTCAGTTAAACTCTAAATGAATCTATGAGAAGGAATGAAAGTGCTCTTCTTTTCAGATGAGGAAGAATGTTTTGTTTTTCCTCATCTCCTGCTGCTATAGCTTCACCTCCCATTCCATCTGGGCCACTTGTTTTCCTCAGATTAGTTTGAATGTGCGAGCTCTCAGTCAAGATGCCATCAGGAACCCAAGTCTGACTGCAACAGTGTGGATGAGGTGTGCCTTGAAACATAGACAGGAGAACTTCCTACCTTAATGGTCCATAGGCAAGCAGAGGGGACAGAGAGAGATTTTGTTTTCCCAGGGCTACAAGTTCTAGTCTTCTCAATACTTTTTGCAGCATTCAGAACCATCAGCTGAGAAATTCTGCATTATGTCACGGGACAGGATTAAGGTCCAATGTCCTATTTATGATGGGTTAGGCACATGCACACTTAGCACTAGTTCGCCATGCATCAGTAGATTGACATGCATAAGCATTGCAAGAATTTGTATTAGATCTTATTTCCAAGGATGCAAAGCCTATGCGTGGTGATACAGTTGGATTCTTGACTGCACAGCCTTTCTTCATTTGAAGTGACAGAATGGAGGAGACAAATGAAAATTGCCCAAGCTCATAGTGAAAGAAGGGTTAGTAACTCTTTGCAGATCCTGTATTCAGACCACAACTCTTTCTCGTGAGTGATATTCTCATTGATGTATTCTCTACTGCCACTTGAAAGATTATGTTTAGACTCCAGAGACAGACTTCACTCCGAAATTATTTACAATGAAATTCACAGTGAGTTTCTCGACTAACATTTAAAAAACTTTTGCATTTTTATAGTCTACCATATCTGTATATTAAACTATCAGAGTATCCAAGGGTAAATTGTCAAATTCTGCACACCCAACAGAATGCGGCAATAAATTTAGTGGAGCTACTGAAATTGCTTCTCTCTGAAATGGCAATGAATATGATGAATAAAACTCACCGACATCTTATGATTTCCAAGAAAGATATGTCTTATGCAGATATTCATTTGTTAATTGTCGTACAGTCAAATGCATGCAAATGATGTACAAAATGGATCAACTAAAGACTATTGACATGCAAATCATATGTTCTTTCAAGTCAAAAAGGATCAAGAGAACATTCAGTTATTTCCAGCTCCAATGCAGAATAAGAGTTCGTTAAGTTAGGGGAAAAAAGGGTGTGTGTGGGGGGGGGGAGGGGGGGGACAACTTGAAAATGGGTTCCTAAAAGTAAAATTAAAAATTTGCACTACCATCTGTTGGAGAACTTTTTTTCTGGAATTACTTTCCAGTTGAAAATGACATATTTGAAAAACATATTACTGCCAGTTCTTATTGAAAACAAAGATGGCAGTTGTATGGCACCTACTGGCAAAGGTCCCAGGAATTTACTGTCAGGCAATGACATGGACAAAAGTACTAGAAGGTTTTTTGCACTTTGTTGCTTCAGGGTACCTCAGTATGTTCTGCCTCCCCCTCATCTCCACTCTGGAAAAGGAGAGCACCCTAGCTCTTGTACCTGCTTTCTCTGGAATTGGTAGCACCTTTCCACATCCTACCTGCCAGCATGGGGAAGAAAAAAGAAAAAAGAATAATAATAATAATAAAAAAAAACCTCTTGTTCATTTATTTTTTGCTAAACCTATAAAATCAGATGGGAAGAAAGAAGTGTCAATTTTTGGATGACACCTTTTTTTAAAATTCCTTGCTGTTTTGTCTTGTGACCAGCTTCTGTCCTGAGCATAATCCGAAATGCTGCTATATTCTCTTTGTTCATTTATTTCCACATAGCCAAAGATTTTAAGCAGGAACTGATTATCCCATATGTTAAACTCAGTGCTTTTCAAAAAAGAGGAAAATTACAGCCCTCTTATGGCATCTCAGATTAGATATTAAAAAAAGAAAACAACTGAAATCACTAGTAACTTGAAAGCTTTAGTGTCAATATTTCAATTTAAATAGAAATATTTTAGTGGGCACGTGGAAGAGGATGTTCTAGTTGATATAATGCACTCAAATAATGTTTTGTTTTGTTTTTTTCAAAAAGCTTTTGACAAGGTTGAAAGATTATGAAGGGAATTCAGCTGTCATAAGATCATAGGATCACGTCATAGGAAGGAAGGTCACCTCAAGGTTTAAGAATTGCTTAATGACTGGAAATAGAGTGGGATAAATGGTCAGTTTTCACAATGAAAGGGGATTATCTGTAGATTCCCAGAGAGAGCTGTGCTCAAAGTTGAGCTGTTCAACATCTTCCAAAACGGTGAAGAAAAAGAGATGAATAGTGAGATGATAGCATTTGCTGGGATAAATTTTGAGGTGATAAAATGACTTGGAGTAGTCACATCTCAAACTGACTGAGAAGAGTACTAAAATTGTGAAAATCCTAAGTGGACAGGTGATTGAATGAGACCACATTTCGATGTCTCTAAATGCAAAAGGAAAAAATAACTCTACCTAAAACACCTCGATCTATCAGTACATAGTGGCAGGTGCTAGTTTACCTGTTGAAACTCAGGAAACAAAATTTGAGATCCCTGTAGAGAGTTTTATAAATTTGTGGGATCTGTGTTTGACAGTTTTCAAAAGATAAAATACCGTTAAGAATCTATAGAAAAGCAAGACATAACTTATCCCTTTGGAAAACCACAGAGCACTCGTCTCTTGTATATTGCCCTAGTCATTCCTGGATGTAAAGTAGAAAAAGTTTGGAGAAAGACAGCAGGAAAGATCAGAGGAACTAGAAATCCCAAGAGATATGTTGATGGGCTTAAAATAAACAAAGCCCAATATTTACAAAACACATAATTAAAGCACAAAGCTTGTAGCCATGGGATAGAGAATAGAGGGTTACAAGAATAGCTAGTATGAAAAAAATGACTACACAGATGCATGGAGCAGTGCGCCGTCAAAGCTAATTGCCTGTTAGCCCTCAGGTCAGGAGATGCTACAATTGCTGTCTGGGATTTTATCAGGCAAGGATCACTATTCTCAATATTCATTGCTTCCCAGCAGGTTATGTAAAATTGAAATTTGCCTTCTGCAGAATGAGTGAGAAGAGAGTAGGCTGGGCTGGAATGTGCAAGGGAACCACTGCATAAGTCCTGCCTTCCGCAGAGGGCTACGAGGTGTGGAGAGGCATTCACACAGCCCCTCAGAGCTGTGGGTATGGTGACATCCCCATATTCTCAGCTCTGCCATGGCTGAATTGAGTGACTGAGATATGTTACCTTATCCTTTAAGTGTGACCTGTGAGATGAGGATAAAGATCTTTTCCCAGCTTTTACTCTTGGTTCACCATTAATTTCAATGTCAGTGAGGCTCAGCTACCTGTGGGAAGCTTCTAGGACTCCTCAGGAAGCTAGCAAAGGCTAGATAAAACAGTACAGCTCAGCTCTTTCTGGGAATCTCTCAGGTTTGGCATATGAAGTCCTGGAGCAAAAGACCTGTGAATCTGAGTGCTGAGGATTTCATACTGAAAAGGCATTTTACCTTAAGCAAGTCTGACCTTGACTTTATGCCACACTATCTGCAGAATTTTAGAGTTCCTTTACACATCAGGCTGTTTATTCAAATTCATTTTGCAAAAGCAAATGGCAAGTTCCTATGAACATAAAACAAGAACTCCAAAATCAGCATGAAAGATGCAAACGTCATCACATACACAGGCAAAAGAAGACTTAAAATGGACTGGTCAAATCTGCTTAGATCAGAGTTTTAGTCCAGAACTGGGTGGTAATTTTGAAGTGGGTCTCCTGTTACTTGCCATTTGCTGTGCCCTTGCTTGCATTGCCAGCAACCTTGGGGTTTGCAAAGTGACTCTTTTGGGAAGAAAACAAGCTGGTAGATTTGCTGGAGGAGTGTGGAGTGGATCTAATGCCATTTACTGCAAGTGGTGAAACAAGGGTTTGAATCTGTGAACCAGACAATAACATCACCAAATGCTGTGCACAGGATGAGATGGGATGGGGGTCATTAATGGAATCAAATGATGAAGATGAAGCATCTGGGGGTGACCGCAGGTCTAGTTGAGCCCAGCCCAGTGTCAATAAACATGGTGAAAACAGCTACAGGCATCATCTCTAAAAAAGCAACGTAGAGCAGCAGTCTGCTAGCAGTTTTCCTGGGTGATCTAGGTTTGGTGTGTTTTGTGTTTTATTCATATTTTTAATATGCTCAAAGCTTAAGGTGTATTTAGCTCAGCAGGAACCACTTGCTTTGAAGTGAAATTAGAGGCATCATTGGGAATTTTGGTTGCTTTCTCTTTAAAATCAAAATACGGGTGTTTTTTATTTTTATTATTATTATTATTATTATTTAAAAAAAATATATTTGAATGCAACAAATTCCTAGAACCATCTGAACAGGCTAAACAAAGTTTTGGGTCCTCTCTTCCATTCTGACAAAAAATCCAGGTCAAAGAAGTCTACATAAAGTCTTTAGAGCCAAGGAGGTAGAAGTATGTGCTTCTTCCTTGATTCAAGGAACAAGTGACAAATTTAAGGTCTGATAATTCAGGAGTTAACATGTGCTGAAATTAATTCAGTCCCTCATATAAAAGGCAGACTTCTCCGTCTCTAATGGTATGTAGTAATTTGCTTTAATCTTGTGATTCAGATATTATAGCCAGCTTACTCTCAACAGTAATGTCCCTGATTTAAACAATCGTTTCCGCCACCTGACTTTGAATCCTAAACTGGCACAACGGGTAAGAAGAAAGAGTATTTTTATCTATCAAAAGAATGTGAAGTAGATCTAAGATTTCAATGACGAGATAACAGAGTTTAGTTGACCCAGGGAAAATAATTTGACAGAATAAGTACAACTTCCATGCCAAATCTTTCTCTACTACTTGGAAGAAAATATTAGACCAAGTAATCCCTTTGGAACAAGCTTTAAAAAGCTTCCATTAGTCATTAAACCCTTTCACTGCCTCATTAATTCTAACAGTATAATCTGGTTTTGATTAGCCAGGTTGTTAAACGTCCACTGTCAAACACTGATAAGGGAAGAGAATTTGCTTTACGGATCACAGACATATAATTATGTGTCTCATCACAGCTGATAAAGAGTGAAAAATTACCTTCAGCCCCACAGAATCACCCCGACACAGTTAGCACAGAGTAATCTGACTATATATTCATATCTAAAAGAGACACATTAACACATCTCAGGAGCCTTTGACACTTCACTATCACTTTGAGAATGTTCAAACCAAATCTCAAGATTTGTGGGAAGGAAACTGAGGAAGTTTGATTGAACTAAAATAATATAGACCTGTACTGGAGACAGATTTGAAGAAAGTTTTATTAATGCTTGAAAATGACATAGTTTTATACATGAATTGACAGATTGAGCTAAACTGTAAGCATAAATTGAAACAAACATGTATGTTTATTTAGAATAATTTTAGTGGAATAAATTCATCTTTTCCTATAGACATAAGGGAGGGTACTCATACATCTGAAGATGTAACTAGATGCTGAGAGTAAGCACACAGGGAGTTCTGAGAATCATGTAGATTATTAGCATATTTAAGTTTTCAAAAGACTAATAGAAAGTTTCGGGTTTATGGAAATCAAAATAGAATAAGTAAATATATATATATATATATATTTAAAATAAATTTGACAATTTCCACTGCAGAATGAAGTTCTGTGCAGGAGAAATGGTAAGCTTGGATTTCTTTCATAGCTGATGACATGCTTCACTTCAGCTATACTTCACAGGTAACTGAAAAATCTCTGTGGATGTTTTTCCCTTTGAAATTTTTTTACAGTGCTGGTGCACTTTCATTTCAATCTGGAAGCATATTGGAAATTTATTATCAATCTCAGTGAAATCTTTAATTAAAAAGTCAGATGGCTGCCTGCCTGGTTGCAACACCAGAGGAGCCAACACTAATTTATGTACACTGCAAAACAGGCATAATTATGCTGCCAGTAGACTTACAGATGGTTAGCATTGAGAGCACAAAAGCAGGGGTCAAAGCATAGCCACAGCTCACATCTTTCTAACCAAATGTTCACCAGTCTCGTCTTCTTTACATATATTTTCTGTGAGAAAGATGTTTTTTATTTTCTGGGGAGAAAGATGTTTACAGTTTAGAACAATGGAGCTTTTAAGTGTTTCTGCTTTATGATGCTTGCTGTAACTTCAGAGATTTTTTTCCCCAGATGCTAAAGCAGTACAGCACCAAACACTGTTTTCCCAGTAACATTTGTAAAAGTCCAGTGTAACTTGGTTATTACAGTATTCCTGTGCTTCATGCTAGAAAAGCTGTTGTCAAATAGGGGAAAAGTCTCTTACAGGTAGAGATACCTCCATACAGGATCATACATGCAAAAAACTGCTACTATGTGCAGATCTGAGCTCATCCACAGGCAAGTTATTATACTAACATCTAGACTAAGTAGGGCTGGTCCTGTACTATATCCCTTCTTTGAATGAGCTGATTTTTGATTCTCGATCCCTGGCCAATTCCCACCAAGTCAGTACTATTTTTATACAGGATTAGCAGGGGTAAAGTCTTTGTAAATGACTGTCGCGCTCACATTGAAGGCTTCTGCTGAGAGATTCTGCTGTGTGGAGTTACACGATTGCTGCTGTCTACAGAACAAGCCTGTAAGGCAGAAAAGGAGAAGAGAGAATGTCCAATGTGTCTACATGGCTTTATGTTAAAAGAAACAAGGAACAGAAGTAGCACGTCCAATGGTTGCATCAGCAGGTCCATTATTTCCCTTCCTTTCCTGCTTCTTCTAATTTTAATAAATTTTAAAACCAGCTCAGCTAGTTCATGGTGATTCTGAAACCAAGATAGTAAAGATTTTTGAGGCCGTATGTACTTCATGGCTCTAATAATTCTCTGACTGTAAGACGTTTGGTGCAAGAATGGGTTGTACAAAACCTATCCCAGAGTGATCCCGGTTGGATAGTTCCCAATAGTCCTAGCTATTGGATAGTTTCAGCGCATTGCTGTCAATTAATAGCAGCACTACAGCTATTAATAGTAATTTCTGCTTTTTAAAATGCAAAACAAACTGTCACTCTCACAGGCTCTGTTTTCTAAAATGGTATCTTACCTTTCATCCACAAGCATTTTTAAGGTTCTTTCTTGTCTTTTGATTTTCCCAGGCTTTTACTGATATTTTATTGATATTATGAGTGTATCAGACGTGGAAGGAGACAGCTGTATACCAAGTCAGTATAGACTTGGTATAGACTCAGTATAGATCAGATCTGAATGAGAACAATAACCTTCAACTAGCTGCTACTGATTCTATACCAGAAGAAATACACCTGTTACCAAATCACAGAATCACAGAATCACCAAATCATCAAGGTTGGAAGAGACCTCCAAGATCACCGAGTCCAACCTCTGACCTGACACTAACAAGTCCACCAAACCATATCCCTAAGCTCTACATCTAAACGTCTTTTAAAGACCTCCAGGGATAGTGACTGAACCACTTCCCTGGGCAGCCTATTCCAGTGACTAACAACCTAACAACCATCCAACTTAAGCCTCCCCTGGTGCAACTGTAGCCCATTCCCCCTTGTCCTGTCACCAGGCACGTGGGAGAATAGACCAACCCCCACCTCGCTACAGCCTCCTTTCAGGTACCCGTAGAGTGCAATAATGTCGCCCCTGAGCCTCCTTTTCTCCAGGCTAAATAGTCCCAGCTCCCTCAGACAGTCCTCGTAAGACTTGTTCTCCAGACCCTTCACCAGCTTTGTTGCCCTTCTCTGGACTCACTCGAGCACCTCGGTGTCCTTCCTGTAGTGAGGAGCCCAAAACTGAACGCAGTACTCCAGTTGTGGCCTCACCAGAGCCGAGTACAGGGGGACAATCACTTCCCTGGACCTGCTGGCCACACTATTTCTTATAGAAGCCAGGATGCTGCTGGCCTTCTTGGCCACCTGAGCACACTGCTGGCTCATATTCAGCCGACTGTCAACCACTACTCCCAGGTCCTTCTCTGCCAGGCAGCTTTCTAACCACACATCTCCCAGCCTGTAGCGCTGTTTGGGGTTGTTGTGCCCCAGGTGCAGAACCCGGCACTTGGCCTTGTTGAACTTCATACCATTGGCCTCAGCCCATAAGTCCAACATATCCAGATCATCCTGCAGATCATTTAAAGCTAAACAATGACTAACAGGACCTAAGTGCTGTAGGGTAAGGGAAAGGATTGTACCACTCCAGTCATTTACTTCTATCCGTCTACCTTGTTGTTTGGGCTCAGAGATTTGGCATTCTGGCCGTCCTCTCTGTCTAGCCCACTAACACAAGAAGCTTTTGGATATGAGACTCTTCTAAATCCAAGTCAATGGATGGGAGCATGCCTTACAAATGGAGTATGTATAATGTACTCCATGCCTTACAAAGGGAGTACATATAATTAGATTGGTGATTAGATATCAGCTGCTCTGATTAGTTTTCAATCACAAAAGTAGTATTACATCTCTGTGTGAAAAGTTGCTTTTCAACAAGCTCAGTGCAGTACATGGATGTTATGTCTTCATTAGTCCTGTAGGGAAAATACTTCTGATCCTTGTTACACAAGTGTTTTTATTGCCAATTTCTATGTTTTCTTCTAAAGGAAACAGACTCCTGTCTTGTCCATGAGCAAAAAAACCTCTCTGCTAACCAAGAAAATCTGAAACATGGTTTTAGAGCAAAGACATGATCCTTATATCTTCTTTTTCAACATTGCATTACCTTAGTGATCAAGAGCCAATACGTTGTGATGCATATGTCTATGGTCCAGAGGGCCACAGGTCTCACCTTATGCTTGTACGCTTCCTTCCCCTGCTATCATCCTCTGCTTGTATTCTCCACAGCCCATACACAAATGGAGACTTCTACCAAGGCTGATTCTCAGAATCCATCCCATTCTCAGGTTGGATCCCAAGATTATGGCACCACGTTAAATAACTTTTCATAAGTTCCAATTATGTTTTAGCATCTGCTATTAATTTCCCCAAGAGATGTAACTGGAGCTCAATACAACTTTTTTATTTTTATTGATTTTTATTTTTTATTTAGGCTAGAACAAATCAAAAGATAAATTGCCCATCTGACTGCTGAAAACGACATTGTCTGTTGCATGTTTTCTTACCAGGGCTACACATTTACATAAGATAGCATTGACTTTTAGGATGGATATAATCCACATTACTACAAACAAATGAAGAGGAGGAAAAAGAGTAACACACATCTCATGCAACGATTTGCAATAAAAGCTGAGTGGTTTAAAATCAAAAACTTTTACATGTCATCACCATTACCACTCTTGAGAAAAATTCAGCCAATGTCTGAAATTGAAGGAGTGACTTTTCTGACTTACACATTAGCATTTCACAACCGTGTGTTGGGTTAACACACAGCCCTTCTTTAATGCCTGAACTCCCACCTAACTGCTCTCTCCCTCCCTCTCCTCAACAGGATAGGAGGAGAAAATTGGATGAAAAAAAGCCTGTGGGTAAAGATGAAGACAGGGGAATCCTTGCTGCTTGTGGGCCTGGAGCCCCTCCTGCCCTTCTCCTCCTGGGGCCTGGGCCCTCTGCTGCTTCTCCCTCAGCCTGTGCCCGCTCTGCTGTTTCAGAAATCTGTTTTCCCTGAGGCGCCACCAGCTTGGTGCTGGGCTCAGCTGGGCCCTGCCGTGGGGCTGTTGGAGCCACCACAGAGGCCCTGTTGCCCCCTACAAGCACCTGGGCACGGGCACCCTGTACAATCTCAAGTGTAGCTGTCTTTATGTGCAAACCAGAAAGTGATCCATACTCATCTGTATGGACATATCAATTCTGTGACACCAAGAGGTAAACATAATTCTTTTTCATAGTTCAGTCAGTAGGCATGATTAGGAATTCATAGAAAATAAGGATATATTGCAAAACAAGTTGCTGTTTTTATATTCCATCTACCAGGGTAAAGCTGATTAAGTAGATTTCAGGACTGAGAGGCTTGGATCACAGAATAATTTACTCAGGAACTAGAAAAATCAAGTCAGTAAACAAGATGGGAAAAGAACTATCCAAGATGATACTATAATAGATCAAATATGTGTAAATTCAACCTTAGCTAACGCCTTTGTGATTATATACATTTTCTTTTCATCTCTCTGTGTATGTAGCATTAGTATGAAACTCCGTTTTTTATTTTATTTTATACCCATCTCAGATTGTAACTGAAGAAAAAGCATCAATTCAACCCATCAGCCTAAGCTGATGGATTTATTCTGCTTCTCTCCAGAACTCTTTAAAAAAGATTATTTATCTTTATCTTGCATTAAGCATCTGTGGAGAACCATAAAGCATTTTAGAGAGGCTAAAAAAGGGGAATTCAATAGCAATGTCTACTTTCTAATCACTGATTTTTTTGTATTATGTTTTTCACAGTTAGGCATATAGTACTTACAAATAATGTATCAGGAAGTTTACGATGTACTGACCAATATCATAGGCGTTACCTGAACCTAGATCGCTATTTAAACAACATTTTTTAAGTGCAGTTTTAGTGTTTCAGTTATAAGTGCAGCTTATTAATTTTCTATATTAAAAATGAAAATAAGATCTAACCACAAAATACACTCTGATACTTTCAGAGTTGCTTTTGCTACTTATATCCAATTTGGCTAGAAGCAAAAGCTGTTTTGAATCAGAAGCATTTTCTCTTTGCAGGGCCAAATGAAGCCTTCCTTTACAGAGAAAGTTTCAGGTTCATCAGCAAGGTTTTGTAGATCGCTGGATTTTTGTTGTTGTTGTTGTTTTGCGTTGTTTGTTTTTGGCTGTAGTTTCCTCTTTTTGTTGTTTGTTGTTTCTTTGCTTGTTTGTTTGTTTTAACTAAAATGGCCTTAAAATTAGTGTACCAAAAAAAAAAAAAAAAAGAAAAAAAAAGTATTGAATTTTAATATAGAATCAAATGCTAATCCACCAACTAAAAGGTCAACAGAAGCGTTCAGGTATATACATTCTTAAATCAATTGTTTTGTAGACAATGGAGCTAATGATGCTTGGTTTCCTGTGATTTTGTCAAATGTATTCCTCACTTCAATAACCACCCTACCTAGAAATATTTGCTGTGACCCTCCCTCTGCAAAATTTCACTGTCATCTAAGTATCCACTATCTCTTTCCATAGTAACTCAAGGTCTAAGTCTATTTCCTAAATACTTCCCACACTCCCCTTGACTTTCCCTCAGTTTCCAGAGCCCCACTATCATGACTCCTACTTTCTTTAACTACTGCCTAAGCAAGAATGATAACATGCACACAGAGATACTGACAATACTGTCCAAATAGGTAGTGGCAGAGTTCTGTCTTCCCAGTAGCAGAGGTATTAAGATAATCCCTTTTTAGTAATCAGTGGCCGTTTTTACCTATTTTAGAGGATCTGAATATTTAAGGGACCCTTATCTGCTGTCAAATAGGGTAATAATAACTAAAATGACTTTTGAAAGCAGAACTGAGATAAGAATGACATGAGCCTTGTTTTCCCAGGAAACCAGGGGGAGGAAAGCAAATTTTATCTTACCAAATTGCAATAATTTTCAATAATTAAATGGTAACCCAGCATATATTTGTTCTTTGATGCTGCCTGTTTCATTTCTGGGGCATTTCAAAAGCTGAGGGGAAAATAAGATAATAGAGTGTCTGGTTGCTAAAAACGGGCTAAAACATAGGGAAGGAACAGCTCATTCTATTCCTCCTGTCCATCCTTATTTCATCCCAAGGCTAATCACAGCTAAAATTAACCTTGGTATTTGTAAGGGACTCTGAAAAATCTGGAACTGTCTAGAGCATTTACAGGACAAAGAATGGCCTTAGTCATTTCTCTCAGCTGCCCCACAGTGCCACATGTCTGAGATACCTTGTTCGGTGATATCCTCTCCCAACATTTTCAAGGAGTGGCATTGCTATAACAGCTCCAGAATCCTGGAGCTCTGCCTTATGCTGAAAAATTCACTCATTTATGGTAGACTACAGCAATGTCTCTCATCTCTAGAATACATTGCTTTCTTTTACTGTTGTCCTTCATGAAAAAGAAAACACTGGAACACATAGAGATTTCTGTTATCTTTATGTCAGTTAGAATAACCATAAATCTTACCCAAATGTTTTTATTTTTTCTTCCTTCTCTATCTTTTTCAGTAACATGTCATATTTTAAGCTAAACAATAAATTATTTGAAGAAATGACAATATTTCACTTAAATGGCTCCCATTCTGAATTGGGATTTACTAAGTAAACAAACTAGAAAAGTAAAGAATTTATAGAAGCAATATTCTAACAAAAACACAGCAGAAAACAGAGGCACAACAAAGTTTATGACAAGAACTGTAAATAATATTTCCAACCTCAGCTATATTATACTTACTTTACACATAGGATCATGAAATCGACTCAGATATACAAGCTACATATAGAGACACTACTTAAGAACATTTCAAATTAAGGGAGGAACATCTTCATTATTTTCAAAATCAACATAATTCTTCTTAGTCTCTGTAATCTTCTCTCTTTGTAGCCTAATAGGTCCTTGTCCAATTCGTTCTTTTTCTTGGATTATTTTTGTTACATCAGGGAATGAATATTTACTAGGATCCACTTCTAATTTCTCAACTTGTTCACTCCTGAAATAAGAAGAAAGCAAATGGAAAAAAAAATAATTTCAGAGTCAAATAGCACAATTCTGGGGCACTGTTAATAAACTTGTTGACTTCAAAGTGAGACTTGTTACTAAATTTATTTATTTCACTTTTTTAAAATTTACAATTTACTATTAAATGAAGATTAGGAGTTCTTATTATTTGTAATAATATACCTGTTTATATCAGCTAACTCTTGTTTTTTTCAATATGAATCCTAACCAAGTTCGTATTATGAAAAAAAAAAAAGGGTATAAGAAAGGTCTGGGGCATAACAGAATTTCCAGATTCATTCACTATTAAGGTAATTCTTTCAGATCACACTTAGAAATGCGCACAGTCCATGCATTAACGCAACCAAACAATATGACAAGATGATCAAAGATTTGAAATACTCCTATAATTTCTGTCTTGCAGCATTTGAAGGCATCTTGTTGCTTTTTGTTTGTTTATTTTGTTTTCTAATAAAGGAACTAAACAACTGGAAAAAATCTAGCCTCTTTTCAAGTAATTTGTAACAGTTTACAGAAAAAAAAAAAAAAGGGCAAAATGGAAATGTAATTGTTCAATGATGTTCTAATTTTTGCATATTCCAACATGACTTGTACAACTTTGAACAAATTTTCCTTTTATATGGAATGTTACTTTGGGTCTAAGTTCCAAGCTCAGCATTATAGACAACAGTACATCACTCTTCAAAGATGTGATAAAGCTACCTGCTTACCCAGAAGATCAGAAAGACTTATTAGGACTAGAACAAAGGAAAAAGTAATAAAGCCACTGGATGGTAGAATGCATTGCTTTGATGACGATGTAGGTAATGAAAATATGTAAATAAAGTATATAAACGATTTTAAACTGAAAACACACCATTTTTACTTGTTAAAAATACAGAGTTTTGCCAATGAGCTGCCAAAGCCTGCTTCTCCATCAAGGCTCCTGTGGGGCCTGAGCAGACATCCAAGCTCATTTCTCTGTGTAAGATCTCTGTACGTGTAGAGGAGAGATGCAGAGGGATTCATGGCAGGTTTCTTCCTCTCCTCTGCTGAGGAAAGCATAACTAACTGAAGAGGTGTTAATCAGCCTACCCACCTCTTTCAGCCTTATGCCACTAGGTTTTTCTTGGGAGTTTCTTGGGAATTATTTGCTCCTTTTCCTGAGAATCCTGCTGCCTTAAGAATCCAAATAACCTTTCCCTACAAGTTGCACAATCAAAAACTGCTCAGAAGAGAATTTTATGGGTAATGAAGGATGATACGAGAAAACTTTTATTTCTTCACCTGGAATGTTCTTCAATTTATAAGGCTAGATTTTTAACGATATTACACAGTTTATTGAAACAAAAGTGGATGTGTTGTGTGGCAACATTCCAGAAAATGTTCATCCCCAAGAGGTAAGAAACATTTTTATCTCTTTTGTGATTTGTGAAATGTGCTGTGACCTTGAGTGACTCTATTTGTAACCACTGGGGAGATTCCAAAAGGAGCGCCTCTTTTTGAGGCGCTCCAGAATCCTAATCTAATTGCTAATGACTAATCACTGATTCGAAGTACCTCAGAAAAAGCTAAAAATCATAAATATGAAAATTAATTAACCTCAGCATGTGCTTTGTTCACATAGTAGAAAAGATTTTCCTTGATTTGATGTATTTTAATTAGTAGTGGTAATTTACATTTGTTCAACAGCTCTAAAATTGTACAAATTGCTAGTCATAAAAATATAGTAAACTCTACGGAGTTTGAATAATTTATTGCTTAGTACTGGAATAAAACTAATTAACAGTGAGTGTCATAAGTAACAGTCCACATCAGCAAGCTATGAAGGGATTATAAACATCAGTCATTCTCAAAAATTAATCAGCACATGCTATCTACAAGTATCCATTAGCAATGAATAATAGGAAAAGAGAATCAAGTACAGATTATTTTTTTCTTTCCAAAAAGGAAGTAGATTTTTATATACTTAAATATGCATGGTCAAATATTCTACATTTGTTCAGCAAATCTCATGGTACTATCTCAGCTACTACGATACACATATTTGGCCAGTGATAAGGCAGTTGTGATAGTCAGTGTAGCTATCATGCATTAATCTCCTGGGAATATGCTCCTCTGATCATGTAATCTGTGCAAAAAGAGCTGAGTATAGATGATGTCAAGACTACCTACCTAAAATCTTTGGAAGAAAAATTGGAGTTTTAGTTTTTTTCCCTGTAGGTCTACCTAGAGGAATAAAAATAATCTTGTTGCTAATGCGCTTCCATGAGCAATGGTAAAACAATAGTGATGAAGACAGTAATATTTCTTGCAGGACCAACTACAGCACATCTGGAAACCCCAATAGTTGCAAATGATGTTAACTTCAGGTAAAATAAATAAAGAAACAACTATGTTCACTGTTTTTGGCACTGCTACCTGCTGCTGAGCAGTCTCTACTCAGGGGAAAACTATGGCCTAAAGATCAGACGACCATACACAATAAATAATATTGAATTAAATGCTTTCTCTCTCTTTTTTTTTTTTTTTTTCGCCATTCCTTTCCCTTAGAAAGGCTATTTCTATCTCTACATAGTTCAACAATGCTTTAAAAAAAGAAAATAGAGTTCACTATAAAAAAAAATGATAGTTAGTCCTTCAGTTTTGCATAACTATAGCAGCCTGCTGAACAATCTGGTGTGTGACAGAACACATATCTGATAATTTGATATTTTTTTATAATTTACACTTTTGTTCACACAGTTCTTAATCCCCATATTTGATATTTTAATGGTTTGACAGTTACATTTCCTTGTTTCAACTTCTGAATTTCAATAAAAGTTTAGATTGCCAAAGATTTCTCATACTTCTTATCCAGAAAATGCACTCTCTGACATGTGATTGAAAGTTTCCTTTCTGGCATCAGCATGTCCAAAGATATTTACAAGGTATTTACAAAGTATGAGCAACAGCTTTGCAGAGCCACTTTTTCCAGTCTTCTAGCTCCAGGTCTTCATAAGAATGCAATTCAATCTATACTTTAACCTTAACTGGGATAAAAAGCTTTTTTTAAAAAAAATGTTGCTTAGTCATACCTGATCTACATTCTGTTTAAAAAGTCAATTGAACTCCTGTAATTCTTCCTGTTCCAGACAACAAAACTTGCAGTGAGAGCAAGAATTCTCAATATCTACCTAAAAGCTATCAAACTATGTAGCCTGAAAAGATTATTTCTGCAAATCTATTCAACTCTCTAAATTTGTGCATTTGCGGAAAACTCAATTTCTGTACCTCATAGATGAATGAGGTCAGTCACAGTAAAGACTGACATAATCAGCTACTATATTAATAGACATTTTGGATGCATAATAAATAAATATGTCAATTTCCTGCTATGGAAACTTGTCTCTTTGAAGGTTTGAAGTACAGTTTTGTATACAGTCGCAGAAGAAATATCTCCTATGTGGCAGAAGTAATAATAGTATCATCATGCAATCTAGCTAACAAGTTAAGAGATTTAAAGCACTATATTATAGTTTAGCAGATTGTCTGACAGAATTTAGCTAAGACATCTGTAGCTGTCAAGTGTAATCACTGTAATGAATGTTCTGTAATCTAAGAGAACTATTCAGCAATTTTTTTACATCTGGCTAGTCAGCAATTTTTCAACCAAGGAGGTCAAAACTTACTATTTGTAGTAAGAGCTGTAATTCAAAATACTTCTTTCCTACTTCTGTTTTTGTGATACATATTCCAGTAATATATTAACAGTAAAATTTGTATTCTTGCTTCAAAATCGTCAGTAAGCATTTTCATAATTACTTAAAGCTGTCCTGAAATCAAACACAACTTCTTGCACTTTTGCTATGCCATGGGGTACCTTTAGTTCATCAATTGGCAGGGAAGGGGACATGACCCCATTATGGCTATTTAATCACTTACTGTGTAGCCCAAACTAAATACACACAGAGAGTTCTACGGAAATATGTATTCCTAACTACATAGTGGCTAGCTCTTTTGCTGTTTGGCAGAATCTGGAAGAGAGATAACATCAGGTATCTACAGAAGGAAGATCTAGTTTTATCCTGGAGAAAAGTTCAGACATTTCTTTTAACTGATCTCGTTTAACTGATTTCTTTTAATGTTTCTAAGGCTTTAGCTGTGCTTCTTCTGGAAAGAACCATCACTTTTGCACCATTTGGCTTGGACCTTTTAAAGAAAAATTACTGAAATACTCAGTAATTAAGAAGATGTACTGCTGCCTAAGGTAAGGGTGCAGTGGTTGTGGCTCATTAGAAATCTCGACAAATCCTTGCAGTCACCCTATTGTCTTCTCATCAAGCAGGCCACTCAAGAAAAGACACAACTGATCCTTATTAAAATTACAAAATAAAAAGCAGAAATAATGACATCAGTGACTCTTGTAGTGCCATTTGAACAGTGTCCTAAATATTGAGACCAAGAAGAACAGTTGTGATCAATAATGCTAATTTTTACTAACTGCTTAGACTTTCCATCAACATGTTACCACAATGAAAACACACAAGGAAATAAATATAACAATTAAAATACAAACAGGTAAGATGCTTAACAAACTTTGCTATTACCATGCCTCATAATTGTATGAATATTGTTGCCTATAGCAAGAGGAAAAGCAAAATAGTTAAATACATATTGTGGTATCGATACTTGGTAAAAGGCCTAGTGGCTATGAGCCCTAATGTCTGTCTACCCTAATGGCTAGTAACACTTGGTAAGGAAAAACAAAAAATAGTGCAGCCCTGATATTTACTTCCTTCTGCCAGTCACTAACTGAAAGAGTTTAAGAGCTGGAGTTTACATCACATGTAATAGGATGGAGCTGCTATAAAACCTTGAAGAACTGCTTTTTGAAACTACTCATTGGTGCAGTAGCTCAATATGTATACTGTATCACTGTGCAAATACATTCATGAGATGTTCAAAATCATTGCTTTCTAAATGGTTTTGAGACCTAGGCTATGTTGCAAGGAGCTCTGCAAAGGCAATTCTCAGTAGGTGATTTGGTTTTAGTGTATACTAGATCAATACCTGAATGAGCTGATGAAACAGAACCGATCTGCAGAAATAAGTGCTTTTTTGGCTCTGCTATTGGAGCAGATCACTTTATAAACAGCACCAGACAGGCCATTAGTCTTAAGCTTTCATACACAGTTTTACTCTATACAAATCAATATTTTCGTACTTTCCACAATAAGATACTCAATAAAAAACATATATTCTGACAAGTGAATAACTAATGCACCCCCAAAAAATAAATAAATAAACGCTAATGTGAAAGAAAAAGGGAATTACCTTCTTGCATTTTTTTGCATTGTGTCAGAAGGTTTGATTGAAGTTGATAATTTTTGTTTAGACAGGATTATTTCTTTAGCCTAAAATAAAAAAATACAGAAAAATAAATCCCACAAAAGTTATTTATGCTCAAAAGCATTTAAATAATCTATCAAAAAAAATAAGGTGTAAATAAATTTTCTCATGTGACTTTTCTGTTAGGTTTTAACACCCTTCACTCAGCGTGAAGCATGCATAAAGCCATTTTAACCAAATGATCTGAATGGAATTATATTCAATTATATATATAAGTATATATATCTTTAAATATATACATATATATATGCATTTGCTGTCTTGTTTAATACAATGTTAATAACGCACATTACTGATTTTCTCTGTAGCTAATGAACTAGTCCATAATGTGTCTCCTTGTATTTCAGTCTTAGTGTCCATGTGCTAGTTCAGATATTTTTATTAAGGAATCTGCTACTCTCTGGACTTCTCACTCTTTGTAAAAAGGGCAAATGTCCACAAACTCCCTCAGCAACATTGCTGAAAACAGAATCTCAAGATTGAAGACAAAGTGAATTCCCTTTCTCAAAGAAAACACATCCATCACCATTTTTGGAGGACATGTATGTTATTTCTTATGGCAAAAGCCTATCTCTTTCCCTACTTAGTGACATCAAGGGAGAGGGAACCCTTAAGGTTTGAAAGGAAGGAGATAAACGGGAACTATGACAAAGAGTATCTAGTATTTTCTAGTAACATTGGTTTGAAAACATGCTGTTCCAGACCTGCTCTAAAATGTTCAAGAAATAAAACAGATCCCGTGGCTTCTAGCATTCGTTTCTGAAATGCATTGTCAAAGGGCTGACCCTTTCATACTCTGTATATCCCCTGGCAAAGAAAAGTCTTTTTCTTTGAACTTTCCCTCTTCTCAGTAGGCTGGACAGTGTTCTGTTCTTGTAACAGTAATTCAATCTGTTGATCCCTCTGAAGCTAAGGTTCCTTGATTTGCCCTCAGAGCACATCATCAAGGATGGTAAGAAAAATTGCTGATTCTGCAATCAACAGAAATGACTCCTTGACAGGATGGGATCCTTTCAAGGGGCTTTCAAATTAGGGAAGGGTTAGGAATTGTGTAGTGGGGCATCTATTATTGTCAAATATCATTTGACTCAAAAGCTCCTTTGCTCAAAAGATGTCCTCCTACCTCTGTTCAAGAAAAATTGTAAGTGATATTCTCTTTTTTCTTGCTTTTGAAACAATGTGCACCAATGGCACATGAGCTTCATCAGGACAGTGACTGCATATTGATCTTGGAGATATCAATCAAGTCAGGACAAATGATCTGGAAAACAGAACAGCCACTGCTTCAGCTGTGGACAAATGTAAGACTTTGGGCTCAGTAGCAAGTTTAGTGAATTAAATTTAAACTCTGTAATATACAGGAAGAGGGACTAAGTGAATATAATGAAGCT
Organism: Oxyura jamaicensis; assembly: GCF_011077185.1. Taxonomy (NCBI): domain Eukaryota; kingdom Metazoa; phylum Chordata; class Aves; order Anseriformes; family Anatidae; genus Oxyura; species Oxyura jamaicensis. The sequence continues at coordinate 150,440,425 of NC_048894.1, forward strand.
TTCTGGAAGTAATTCTATGAAACTATTGCTAGTATTTAGTGTAATCAGAAATCAGAAAGGAAAGGTCTTTTAAGAACATTAGCAGAGAAGTCTAGAAATTGATGTGTTAAATAGAATCTGGAATATATTTGAGGAAACAGATGGAATTTGTGAAAACAATATTTTTAAGCTGAGTCATCTTTTCAGCCTACAATTTATTCCTACCATGGCTTTCTTCTTCTGCAATGTGAATTCCATTGAGTAACAGAGTTTCCCCAAAACACATTTATTTTGAAGGAAGAAAATATTTCTAGGGTTTCACAGCTGTATGTCTCCATATGCCTTTGACAGTAATGAAATATTACTGCACTTGCCACACCTAGATAAGTGAGAATTTTATAATGAAATTCCATCAAATAACCCTTACACTGACATGCATAATGTATACCCCTCTATTTTAAAATTAATTAAGGAATTTAACTCTCATTGATCTTTAAGTTTCTAAATGCTTTCGAAGGCCCAGGCTATAAAAAGCTGTCAGAATTAATTTTTTACTGCTTATATAATAAAGGATTAATCAAAAAGTCAAAATTTTCTTCTCTGATTCACTAAAATAAGGAAAGTCAAGTTTTAAAACATGACACAATGTCTCAGAACCCTAAATAAAAACTGTTTGGTAATAACACTGGTTTTGATGCTGTTTCTCAGACTAATTAACATGCTACTGGCGTAATCTACTGATGGCATTTTGCAAAATCACTGATTTAATATGCCAATTTTGGTCAAAGCCAATAAAGAGACGTTCAGTTTTTTACTTTCCTGCATCATCTGCAAAGATGACACTGCCAGAGCATAGAGGCTGAAAGGTTGAAAAGCTTCATGTCACAAATACTTTTCCCAGAAAATTAAGCATTACAATGTACTTGCTATCAACCCCTTACTCATACAAAATCTCTGTACAGACGATTAAGGTTATTACAGTATAAGCACCACACTTGAAAAGTGTCACAATTCACTGAATGTTGTGTCCTTCAAATTTGTTTTGATGACCTTCCAAATCTGTTGGTAGACAGTGCCTTAGAAAGACACCCGTTCTACAATGATTTGCTGTGCAATAAACAGTACATTTAAAAAGAAATGTTTTCTGAAAAAATGGTGAAAATTATTTACTTTCTTATCCTTTATGTGGAATTTACTATCTCTAACATCTATGGTATGGCAAGACCATCAGAGAGGCAACTGAAGAGGTTTTACTTTTCATTTTAAAGGCTAGGGAGCTATGAACAGGCTGGAAGATATATGCTGAAAGGTTTAGCAACCTGATCAGAAACTCCCTAAAGCAAATGAAAAATACTGAATTCAGTTCATTTTCTGTTCCCTTCCTGAGAAAAGAGAGGTATTTTCAGGAGAGCATTGCAAGAACCCTACTGCAGAAGTTTACTTTTTGTTAATAGTATTCTTAAAATGTCAGTTACTTAAGGAATGTGCTAAGTCATTTATCTAGTTGCAAATAATTTTATTTTGAGAATAATTATTTATCAGGAACAGAAAGATTAAACAGCACAATACAGTCATTAAGTTTGTCTCATCACTGATATAAACTGAAAAGAAGTTGCATGAACTCTGTTCTTCCTATCATCTTATAAAAAGGAATTTATATTAAGTTGATGATATAAAATTAGTATTCTCAAATATTGTTGATAGCTTCAGCCATAATGTTCTCAGAGAAAAATAACTATTGGCATTCCACTTACTGGTAACCTTTATTCATTATACTTAGCTTCCTAGAATACATCCTGTTAATAACAATACAATATGTATGGATAAAGAATGTCTGCAAAGGATATGTATCCCCCAAAATATAGCTTGTGCACTCCAATTTAGTTCTGAAGGAAGGGAAGAGACTGCATGACTGTAACACAGAACAATTCTTTTGTACCTGCTAAGTGGAATTGCTGCAAAGTAGCACAGGTCCATCTTTGCTCAACAAATCCACAAAGCTCGCCGTATCTCAGAGTCACAAAACAGTTGAGGTTGGAATGGATTTCTGGAGGTCATTTAGTCCAAACCCCTGCTCAGGCACTGCCACCTGGAGCCAGTTGCCCAGGACCACATCCAGGTGGCTTCTGAAGATCTCCAAGGGTGAAGACTCCATGACCTCTTTGAGCAACCTATGCCAGTGTTTGATCACTCTCACCATTAAAATATGTTTCCTTATGTTAGACAGAGCATTCTGGTGTTTCTCTTTGTGCTTATTGCCTCTTGCCCTGTCATTACCCACCACTGGAAAGAGCTTGGCTCCATCTTCTTTACTCCCCCTTCACCACCACCACCCCACCCCAGTCAGTTAAGACCCTTTTGAGCTTTCTCTTCTCTAAGCTGAACAACATGACCTTGGTTATTGTGTAGAGACCTTAGGTCTCACAAGTATCTCTGAACAGTGACATTCTGAGATGAGGCAGGCTCCAGACTGTCAGTCTAGGTAAAATAATATAGGTGTAGGTAAAATATCAAGATAGATGAAACATGGGTAAAGCATAAATTTAATCATGGAATAAAGGCAATTCTTAATCACAATAGAAAGAGGAAATATTCACGTTGCTCATGTAGGTACTGCTTTCTTGGAAGACAGCAGATTTGAAGGTACACAGAGCCTCCTTGAAATACTTATGTTTTCTAGGCCACTGCTCATCCACAAAAACAATATTGAAGTCTAAGTAATAAAAGCAGGTTATGAGATAGAAAACTGATGATACTTAAAATATGTGAAAGACAAGTAAGTAATAAACAAAGCTCTGTTCAAAAGCATTTGAAAATAGCATTATCCAAAACAGCAAATGTCAAGGCCTTAGTTTCAATTAATTGATGTAGGAAAGTGGAAATACAATTTTCAGCATTCCTCAAACTCCTGGTGAAACTGTATGCTTGATGCTAAAACGACAGCTTGTGATTTAATCAGAGATTGTCCATGCAGGGAACTACTGAGTCCCACCACTAAACCACCACATCCCTTAGTGCCACAAGGGACAGCACGACTCCATACAGGCAATCAGAGCACAAGTGAGACAGCAGAACACAGAGTTATGAATATTAGGGGAATACAGCTTCTGCCCAGGCTTCTTAAAGGCCTTCTGTGTAGCTTTTCTCGGTTGAAGCACCATGTTGCCACAACCCTCTTACTCTGTGATTACACATACTTGGTAGAGCTGATCAGTGTATCATTTCCATCTAGGGAAAGCATGAAGGGAAAATGAATTAAGCAACTCGTTCTGATCACCTGAGATGTGAGAGTCGTAGTATATAATGCCTATCCTTGAACCATAATGTAATTTTCATACAGGTGTAGATTTTGAAATTTTGAAAAACTGATTTGTTTTTGTTATCTCAAACAGGTAGAAAAACTGCTTATTTACTGATCTTTTAAAATACATCTTACATGGTTGCACAATATGGCAGGTTTTGCAGAGGATATTTTCATACATAAAAAGCTGTTTCTGTTGAAAATAAAGGAAATAGAAACAGTTCCATTAATATTGTTTTCCATAATGTTCCTTTAAAGGAATCCTAAATCCAATGGTTTGGCTCTATGATTAATTGTCATTCTGTAATATTCCTTATTTCTTTGAGAAATACATCCTGATGGGAAAGGCTAGTCTGAATAACTAGCTAATCAGATGTTACCTATAACTCAGAAATATTCCCAAAGTACTCACAATATTTTAAATACCTTTCTATGATGCCTCCTCCAATTATTTAACATACCTTTGGCATGCTGACAACTAAATGACCAGTTGTTTGTGATCTTTTAGCAGAGCTACTATCCGGCTTCACTTCCTCAGGGAGCACAAGCTGGAATGGCTATGAGAAAATATGGGGCTGAAGTATATCATGATAAAACATCTATTTATTTATATATTTATTTACTTATTTGACCTAGACAGAACACATGCAGAAATATAACTATCACATCCTTTGATCTATAGAACTGTATGTGTCTAAACCCCATCGCTATAAATATAGTATTACTAATCCTAAAAAATGATTAACATGCTAAACAGTTTTTACTTAGAAGTATGGTTATATGTATATTCCTGAATTGCTGTCATTTCTGAAGTGACATTTCTAAAGAAGGTTATAAACTGATGCTTGACTTATATTAGCAATTAAATGAGAAAGATTATCTAGTCTATTTTAAACATAAAGTAATTTTGAAGTTTTATTTATGCAGTTGGTACAGCCATAAATACAGATTTTTGTTTACTATTTAAGTACTAAGAATTTTTCAAAAATTTGATGATAAAATTATAACCATTGAGAAGGAATTAAACTTGAATTTTAAACACCCTTTTCAAAGAGTATATGTTCATTATTTTTTTTTTTTTTGTCTACTATGAATTCCAGATTGTGAAATTATTGAATTGTAGCCAAGGGTAACTAACAAGCTCTTTTCCTCAGTGACTTATTGTACACTGTATTGAGGGAATAAGAAGAAATGAGAGAAACAGAGAATGGAATTTCATTTCAGGCTTTACACCTCTTCTGGTTAGGATTTCAACAGCATATATATGGTTCAGAATAATACGAGTATGTTATAATGTTTTTTTTCTGCATAGGTGCATGGAAGTTCATAATCTGTGAAAGCTCCAGAGTTCACTGAATAACCATCATAAACTTTTAGTCTTTATTTCAAATGAATGCAGTAGGAAAACACTAACCTTTCCCTTCACCAATACTCGTATGTAAGTTGTCTGGACATCAACATCAAGTAGAGAAGTGTCCAGATGTCTTCAAAATGAAATATAAATAAATGAATCAATCTATGATACAGTCTGGTATATAGGCATTTAGGACTACTTAATTATTTTATTACGACTTCACAGTTTGTAAACTACAGCTTCAATTTCAGTTATTAAGTTAAATGAAATATTATTAGCATTTGATATTTTTGGAAGAAAAATATGTTCTTCCTATATGTTTAGGGAACGTGAAATAAAATAATGTCTTAAGTTCTGTCATGTCCACCACATCAGTCCTTCACTACAACTATTGTATAACTCCAATGTTTCAAAATCCCTGTGGAAAGTGAAAAGTTTGTTTGTTTGTTTGTTTTTTCTATTAGTTTAGTGCTTTGCCTTAACATGAAAATTCATCTATTTGCTATTTAAAATTGTAAAATAATTTTGCTACTTTTCTTTCTAAAGGCTTAAATGGTACCTTTGTAATAAAAGTTCCTTTTTTACATAGAATGAAAAAAAATACATTGTATTCCCAGAAAACAGTCTTTTTACACTTCAGTACTGGCAAACTGGTCACTGTTTGTGACCTGTAAAAGCTCCACTCTAACATCTGCTCGTCATCTTGTGATACACACTTGTTCTTGTGACCTGCTAGTGAAAGTGCAAATGCATCTTCCCTATTTCCCTGCCTTTATAACATTACTTCTCAAGTGAATTTTTAAAACTTTCTAGTTTACATTTCTTATAAATGAGCACAGACTACAACACTATATCCAATATTGCACCTGAACAGATTTTCTGAGTTTCCAAAAAAACTAATTCTTATAATTCAGAAACAATGGAGCAGGCTTGTTTTGTGGGAAATTAATAAGTTTGAAGGAAAGAACACCTGCTGTGAGAACTATTTATGTGCTATGAAACTAGTTTCAACTTTAACAAATTCCTATAGGAGGTGAAAAAGCTTGTGGATTTCTAACCCCTTTTTGAACCATGAGCAAGGGCACTGTTGTGCTTAGTAGTTACAAATTAAGTTATAATTTAACTTATAAGAGTTATAATGTCTCCTTGTCATTTTTTGGCATGTTTCATCTACATTCCTTCCAGGTAATGCTCTGTTGTAGTTTAGGAAATAGGACAGACCATGACCATAGTCCACAAGCACTATGGACAAAGCTGCCCTACTCTGTTTCAAGAAGACTTTAATTATACAAGGACATGAATTGTACTGGAGCACTTCTAGGGACAGGGAATGGACATAAAACCCCATTCCCTACAATCCTAACCTGCCAATGAAGAATGGAAAATATTTTATTTAAATATAAGGGGACAGCACTGGAGGAAACCTGCCTGTGGACTATCGAGACACACTGCTCATTTAGGAGTAACAGAACGATCCTAAGGGTCTTTATTTTATACAGTTCCATTTCTTTGGCAGAGGCTTCAAGATTGATTTGATTAAGCCCTATGTTATTTTACTTCCTCTTGAAAATTCCCCATTTATAAGGAGGACTATAATTGAAATTCTGTGAAATAGAACTTGCGAATGGCAAAAATGAAGTGGAAAAATAAATAATATTTCTGACCTGTAAACAGAAAGATCCAAAATGAACTGGTTGTTTTCTTCATCATCTTTCAAGGAGAAATGAAGCCTAACAATAAGGACAAGAAACACCTCCAGGATCAACATAATCGGGGTGAAAAAACAAACATTATGGCATATTTCAAATTAAACTTCTAGCAATTTTAGATTAACACAAATACCCTTTAGACAAAGTCAGATGATCATTTTAGAAACAGTTGCACTTTTCCTCATGAACAGGAAAAATTACTAACATTTGAGCTAGAGTCATTCAACATTTGTTTTCTATTCTCTCCACCCAACACTCAAGAAACAGAAATAAAAATAGTGCTGAAGGTCAGTTAAAATTAAGATTAGTCTGTCAGTGCAGAGAGAGAGACATCTGCTGGCAAAGTGTCTGTTCTGTTGATGTCTTTGATGTCTTTATAGATAAAAAAAAAACAACAACAACACAACAACAACAAAAAAGTACATGAAAAGCACAGACGGCCTGAAAAACAGTGATTCTAACTTCATCATTAAAAAAAAAAAAAAAAAAAAAAAAAGACTTTGCATGCTTGTTCACGGCAATTAAGTTGCCTGTAGCATAATTATCTACATGTGCATTTCCAAAGTAAAAATTGATTTGCTTAATATCCTTGATTCAAGGCTGTAGCAAGGTGGGGGTTGGTCTATTCTCCCACATGCCTGGTGACAGGATGAAGGGGAATGGGAATGACGCTAAAGTTGCATCAGGGGAGGTTTAGGTTGGATATTAGGAAGAACTTCTTTACTGAACGGGTTGTTAGTCACTGGAATAGGCTGCCCAGGGAAGTGGTTGAGTCACCATCCCTGGAGGTCTTTAAAAGATGTTTAGATGTAGAGCTTAGGGATATGGCTTAGTGGAGGACTTGTCAGTGTTAAGTCAGAGGGTGGACTAGGTGATCTTGGAGGTCTCCTCCAACCTAGATGATTCTGTGATTCTGTAATATTTGTTACAAATGAGAGCGTATTAGCTGTGCATTTGTTATCTGCTGGCTGAGTTCTAAAATTTTTGAACAAATCTTGAATAAGGAGATCTATTCTAGACTTAACTAGTTCTACTCACACTCTCAAATATCCCCAAGTGTTAAAGTAGAGAAAAGACAAAATAAAACCCACCTATAAATGAGATGATTTTATAGATTAGGTATAAGTCTAAAATGAGAGGGTTTGGCTTAATTTAATTTATCTGGTATATTTCAGAGACATTAAAATACCTAGATTTTTTGGGTTCAGCTAATAGAAAGAAGCTAAAATGTTAACATTTTGTATACATTCTTTCAGCAAGAAAAAAAATGTGCTAGATATACTTTATAACTCCTTGCTCTCTTGTATTCTGATACAGTCAACTTGGAAGAAAGCTTAGGGAACTTTAGGTTAATGGATATTTTTGAATGGAAAACTGCAAACGATACAAAACAGCTTTCTTTCCTGTGGACACTTCTTTATTTTACTACACCACAAATTTTGAGAATTCACTAAAACATTAACAGTATAAAAGAGAATTGTAAAATTTTCTAGGTTAAAGCTTGAACAGAAACGAGGAAGAGAAATACTCTTCTTTTCTCAGCAGCATGTTGCTATTCCTCTCAGTAACCAATGTTTGAAAAGAACCTTAGATAAACTTGGACATTGCATTGGAAACTAGTCTTTTGCAATAAAACAATAACTTTGGAGAGGACCATCTGTCTACTAGCAACTCTTTCAGGTTGCAGTGAAGAACTGTGATATTCTTGTTGAAGCCATAATGACCAAAACTGCTCAGTGATCTGAATTTACCTGAGCGCATCTACACAGTAAATTCTAATCCAGAAAACTCAGGTGATCTGAACAGGACTGCTATAAACAGTGAACTCTAGGTGACTGTATTTCTTATACAAAGATAGCTACAGCTTTGTTCTAAATGTCTCTGCTTTTTAGAGGCATAATTAAATTCTATTAATGTAAGATTTAAACTATTTAAGGCTTGTCTTCTTTGAACCAAAAAAATCATTCTTTTGCTTTTCTGTCACTTTGTCTGTTCTGCCAGGTTTACATCTGTAATCAGAGGACAGAATGATTTTCACTAGAAATATTACTTGGACATATTTTCCCACATTTAAAGTGGCTACTCGTACACATTTATCTTCAGCAGTCAAGCTTTCATTAATTTTTTTCCACTATCTTACCATAGAAGGTAATAAGAGTAAAGCATCTTATGTCATTTACAGAAAAACAAATTATTCTATCATCAAACACCAAGATATTAAGTTAGACAACCTTCAACACTTAACTTACTGAAAAGTAATTAATTATTTTTCCAGCATCAGAATATAATTTCTGGAGTTAGTTTCACCATCAGGAATATAATACTATACATCAGAACTTGTCAGTTCTCTTATTATCATCCCGTATGTTAAAATAGTGGCCCAAATCAACCATAAAGAAGTTAACCACAGCATTGGTTCCTTACATACTTAGGCACGTTGACATTTAGAACTTTTCCTTCTGCAGTGACCAGTGTTGGAAGAGGCTTCTCTCTCTTTTTTGGCTCCCTTAACAAAACAGAAAGAAAAATGTTTTATAATTTGACATTCTCATATTTTCTGTTGTATAGCTAAAATAAAAAAATAAGGAAGAAGATGGCAAGAAGTTAAGGATACCTTATATTGTCTTTTGCTTTCCGTTTTTCTTCAATATATCTGTGAGTTTCTAATCTAGATTCTGGAGTATAAGGTGTAGGCTCCTCCCAAAACATTCTGTCTTCTTCATCATCTTCAACTGTTCTGCATGTTTGTTGTTCTCCTTCTGACTGATGGTTTTCTTTGTCCTGTAGGGAGCCTGGGCTACACAAGATCACAAGAAATATTATTTTAATGAAATGAATGAAGAGTAACAGTATTGATAATGGATTCTTGCAATAATTTATTTTTTTTACTTCAATACTAATAGTTGCATAATTCCTACAGAGAATAATAGCTTACGGATTTGAATAATTTAGTCTGTTCTGCAACTTTCATCAATCATTAAAACATTTTTCAACAGAATACTTTTCATTGATTTAACTTAGAAGTGATACTACGGTTTTGCTTAGCTATCTGAAAACCCTGACAGATAATTCAACAGATTTAATTTCAGGAGCAGAATTTTCAGATGCCCTTACAACCTTCAGGTGCAAGAAAGCCTTCAGTGCCTGTTAAGTTTAAGTTTTCCCAAAATCAGAGAGCAGCAGGTTAGAAATTTATAAGATAGCAGTTTTTTACTTACACATCTCTTAAAGTGCCATTTTAGAACCCAAATAACTTGTCCCCCTAAACCTAAGCTTCTGTAATGTTCAGAAAGTCTCTATCTATATAGAATTAAAACTAAATTTATGATAGAGCTGTGATCTGTGTGGAAAAAAGTTCCATAATCATGTTCTCCATGCAACTTAGACTCGATTAGTCTAAAAAAATGATGAAGGACACGTACAATGAAAGATGACACAAGGGAAAAATCTACTGTCTACATAATCTTAGTAGTATTAGGTAGAAATGTAGGAGTTAACATTCCTTAGCCATTTACATCTCAAAAGATCTGCAAATACTGTTTCTTTCTTAATATATATTGCATCTGAAGCAAAAGAAATTATATATGAACATCTGCTGTCTCTGAAACCACTGTATTAACTTAAATAACAATTTCCAGCTGTCCTGAAAAAAGCTATCAATCACACCACTTTGGAACCTAGAAAATTTAGCTTGGAGTTATTAGACAGAAATTCTGTTGTACTGTCTACAGGTTAGTAGTTAATTATGTTTATAATTAATTATGTTTTTCATTAGAGACCATAGGAGAAATGCTATAATCCTGCTAGAATCAGCAATAAAGACAAACATAAGAATTTAAGTGGAATTATATTAACAACATTTAACAAGGAAAAACAAAATTCTTAATGAATAAAGAAATGAGTGATGTTTAGTTACAAACTGTTGCTGCTTAACTATTACCTGTCAAATCCATGCTTAGCTTCCACTTGTTTCTCTTTCCTATCCTTTCTTTCATGCATCCTTCTTTGAGCCTCTTCTTTTTCTTTGGCTCTTTTGAGAAGGTAAGATTGTTCCTGTTCTCTGATTTTCTGTTTCACTTCTGAATAGTTTTGAAGTGCTTGAATCCTCTCTGAACGTTCTATTTCTTTACTATCCAAGTACTTCCCAAAGGGAAAAAAAAAAATTAAAAATATATATATATATGAGAAATTTAAAACACATTCAAATCAATACATCCATTAAATTGCAGGTTAATTTAATATTCCTTTCAAACCTCTAAAGCACAATGTAAGTTGTACTGCATTAAAAAGAATTAACAGTAGGTTGTTATTCAGATCTGAAAATGTTTGTGTCTGAGAGCTGCCTTTTGCATTTTCCTGGAATTTTAGTTAGTCTACTACATTACTATGTAGCAGAGAGAGTCCCTTCAGCCATTTCTGATATTTGTCTGCCTTTTATTTTGCTCATGAAACTATTACAGAAATATTTCTTTGGATGTGTTCATTTAACTCGAAAATGAGTTGAACCTACTCTTAAGAAGTTAACCAAGTGTCTGTGATTCTCCAAGGGAAAGTGGAAGAGCATATTTCAGGATTCTGACTGCCTCTTTCAATGACAAAAAATCATTAGATTAGTCACTGTACAAAACCTCCATCTCAGAGTACCTATTTACAATATAGAGCATTTTCGCATCAATTTCTACTGTTCTCCTGCCTTATGTTGTTGGTATGGTATATATTGTTGGCACATTACCAACGACTTGATAACTTCCTAAAATCAGAGCAATAATTTAAAAATATACTGTATGTATACACATACACACATATATATAAAGCTAAAAGCCAGAACTGTACCATGTATTTATCTTTTCAGAATTTTGTTTAAGCATCTCCAATAAAAATGACAGAAAATTTAACAGATGCATGTGGTTTACTATAACTATTTATTATCACGTTACTTAATATAGTCACTTATTCAGAACAGAATTTAATTTCCTGTGGACAGTAAGAAAAGTATTCCTAGTTTTCCTACCACAAGCAGGTATTTTGTTTTGAATTACTATGTTCAATCAACAAAGCTGGTTATTGATTTGGACATAAATTTAACTTTAAAAATCTTACTTTTAATTGATGAAGTGTTGCCACCACAAATTGTCTATAACCTTCAAATTCAGTACATGGGTTACCCACTAGAAACAATTCCTTCAGATGTATATTATATTTTAGTGTTTCAGCACTGGAGAGTTCACCAATGAAATTTGCTGTCAGGTCAAGTTTCTTCAGATCTTCACAGCCTGTTCAGAGAATAATAATCAATTTGTCCATAACATAAATGTACTTGACACATACACACACACAAACACACAGACACATACATGCACTTAGGCACTAAAACTGGTGCCTGCATTTGCTTTCTGTATAATGACTTTATTCTATCAGGATACATCTGTTCCAAGCCACAAGTAGATGAGTGACTCACAGCTAAGCTTTATGAGCCTACAGTATTCATAGAAAGAAAAAATATTGATAACATGGAAAATATCAAAACTTAATATTGGTTTCACTACTATCAAAACTTTGTGGAAAATTAAATGAATGTTTCATTTGCAGGTAAGCTGGACATCAGTATTAAGAGTCTGGTTGCCCTAGTACCCATCTCATCTAAGTCTTCTCCATGTGGCTAAAGAGTGTCTAATTGCTTCAGGAGAGCAGCATCCTGAGGGATTTCATTCCTTTGTAATGTTAATCTTCACTAACATTATTGAAGTGTTGCGATAATATTTTCTAAATATCCACTCCAAGTCAAGAAGAGGTTTTACACTTTATGGACTCAGAAGTTGTGAGGTTTTTATTACTGATTAAATTGCAAATATCATTGATAAAATGGTATGTTAACTAGAAGAATTCATTATAAACAGAAACACTAAATTTGCTAACAAAATGCTCTGGGAAATTTGGATCCACAATTCACCAGCCACTCCTTTTATCATAATATGTCCGTGAGTCATGACCTTGATTCTAAGAGTAAAAAAGTTCAGCTAAAGAGCAAGCTCAGCTTCTGTGCTCATCATTTTAATCACTTCTTTTCCTTTGCAGGTCTATTTGGAAAGTATTTTATGCATAATGGAACTGAAAGAGCATAAACAATGCAAAATGATTTATTAGGGGATTTAAATAACCTCAATTTTTGCATGGATAACTCCCAAAGGTTCTGACTTCTAAGTAAATGACAAATCACGGTAATAAATAATGCAGCCTGATAGACGAACTTAAAATTTACTGGCATGAAAACAGATGTAAGTTTCTCAGCAAATTGCCAAATATGTAATGTACTACATATTTCTTCAACTTTTACAAATTTCTGTTTAGCCTATTTGTTTATTTTTCTGTTTGATTTAAACCATCCTCCTGAAACAGCTTGCACAGTGTTTAAACAAAACAAAACAAATCAGCTTTTTTTATTGTTCTGTTGCCAAGGTGGACATTTTAAATATTCAGCAACTTTCCTAAGCAAGAAAAATAATGAAATGTCAAAAGTCAGAATTTATTTAAATATTATGCGATGTGTTTATGTATGGCTTTAAGTCTTAGGATTTCATCTTTGCACATGCAATTATAGTGTCAAGATAAATGGTTAAACATAGGTAAGATAGACAAGACTTCATGTAATGAAAGAAAAAAAAAATCACCTGAAAAACTCTATAAAAATACTCCAGACTGCCAATGCAGCTGGTGCACAGTGTAGAACCTTCTGTGAGACTTTTGATTGCTGAAGTGAAGATGACTGCTGAACCATTACAAGAGACATTCTTTACATCCTGCATAGCATTAAAAAAAATATCGCATTGCTCTAGCTAACCTACCATCTTAACTTTATTGTGGGAAAATACCAATTCTCTATGGGTTTCCGGAAAATTTTGATCTCCTATTCTGTAAAGTATTAAAGAATAGAGCTGTCATAGCTGACAACAATGGTAAGAGAATATGCAAAAAGCAAGTTAAAATACATTTAAGAAACTGCAATGACAAAACTTCAGCAGTAGGAACCACTTATAACGAAGAAACACTTGTTGAAAAACTGCACAGAAGCTGGCAACAAAATACATTTATTGGTGGGCATAATCAATGACTTCCACCCTTATACTTGATCTAAATTCAGTCACAACTCAAGTGTTTCAATAACAAAAGAGAAAATAAGTTCATTTAAAAATCTTACCTTCCAGATTTTCAATTTTTTCAATGTTGTTCAAAGCTAAATTTAAATATTCCAGCTTCTTTAACTTACCCACATTTTCTGTAACAAAACACAGATCCATCATTTCAGTTTCCCTCACTGGAAGGGCATTATTATTTTATTTGCTCACTTGACTATGAACAAACAATAAAGCAGAAAAATTGGAAGGACAAACCTAAATATGTAATAGACTATCAGTCATTAATATTTTAATACTAATTTTAATACTAATTTTATTACTAATTCTTTGCAAAGCATAAATTGAAATGAAAATAGTATCGTGAAATAGGGAAGGTTATAAACACATTTCATCAAAAATTCTATAACACAAATATATAATGCAAGAGGACTGGCCAAAAAGCATGGTGAAATATTCCTTTCATCATGAAACTCACGAATGCTAAATCTATACTTTGTCAAGCTTTATAGAATTTGAGTTTTACACTCATATAAAAAAGATTGTGTGTTCTGTTTGTTTGTTTGGTTTTGGTTTTGGTTTTTATTATATATTCAATTTTTAAAGATATTTTATCTACACAGTTAATACAAGAAACTTAAATAATCAATAAATCCATGCTATATTATACCTGGCAGAGTTTATGCTATTTTGAAATAAAGCCTACAACTACTCTTTTACATAACAGACTTGCTTAGCTACAATGCATGTCTTGTCTATAAAATGGTATGGGTATATTCTGGCACAAATGTGGTCTAGGAAACTTCCTTTTCTTCTGGAGTTTTTGTGGCAACTCAATTTTCAGAAAACAAAACAAAAAAACTCTTAGGATTTATTTAAGATCCTGACATTAGGAAGTAATGGAGGAATTAAGAAGTTAGGTAAGAAAATGTCATTTTCAACTAGGATTTACAAATATACATGATCAGCTGAGAAAGCAGTAGTAGGATGGCCCACAATTATGGGTTAGTTATTACCTTTTGTGTTTTCATTAGTGTCATAGTGAATATAAGAACACACAATTCTAATAAAAGTAATGCTAAGTGCAATAATAATCAACTTTAAACTAAGATGCTTTTCTGCCATAAACCTGAAAAACAACCATCAGGCATGTACTAGCATTTTGGGATACAAAAATTATCTACCAGTTTCATTCCTCAGAGCTCATGTTCCTGCGCTAGAAAGTTTGCTAGTGCTGCGTTCGTGTCAGTCACACTGTCCTTCACTGCAGCTCTGCCTCCCACAATGTATTTTTAAAGCTTTATGGTGCTATAAGTCCATATACTGTGTAGAAAAGGCATAGTAGGCAACATTAGTTCACATACTACAGAGGCAGAACAGAGGTTAGTGAATAACGAAATGGTCACACAATTGTGTGGATGGCTAGTGGCTTGGGAGCTGGAAGGTAAAGGCGTTTGGAGAGGAATAAAAGACCTGTGACACTGAAGGGTCAAGATCCTAAATGTTTGCCTACTCCTTCAGAGAAGCCTAGCTCCCTCAACTAAATGGCACTGGCAAACCAAGAGGACGCTAGGGTCTTTGAGACGATCACGCTTTGTGTCAAAAGTATTCACAGCACGGTTACTGTTGCTGTATGGGAGAATTTCTTTCCTGGTTTCTGAAATATTAGTTAGGCAAGAATCGATTTACACTAGTTTTAGGCTTTCTTTTATATTACTTTATACTAGTTTTAGGCTTTCGTTACAGGAAAACATTATGTAAAATCTAAATATCACCTGATGTTATCTAATGCACCTTTTTTCAGAGTGGAAATCATGGAAGGAGTGTGATACTGCTTGATGTTTGTTCTAAGAGGAGAACAAAATTAGAAAGTTGCTTTAATCATAGAAAATGTTCTAGAGAGAAGAATGGTTAAAATAGAGTAGCACAGAGGGCACAAGGGGAGGTACTATATTGCTTTGCTTCAAGCCAGGAGCAAATTTAGTAAATAATATTTTCAGGAATGATCCCTGATCAATTAAGACCATTTGACAGAATAAATGAGTGAAGGTTCTCTCTTATTTTTTTTTTTTAAATACAGTGATCCAAATTTATCCTTAATATCACTGTGATGTAACCGGAATACCTAAAATGACTTATTTAAATCTACTAGACTGTTCTAGGCCAAGAACACTACTAGACTGTACAGGCCAAACAAAAGATAGCAGGCAGCTCTCAGACAAGGATAGGAGCATTCTAAAATCTAGGATCTAAAATGTATTATTTTCACCATGAACTATTGAAATTTGCAGGTCCACGGTGACTGGGTTTGTTCTGTCAGAATGCCTAGCATTTCTTCCTTTGAATACACAAGGAAGGTGAAAAGGGAATAGGGCAGTAAATAAACTTTAGCTGTCCCATAAGTGACTGGAAAATGCAAATGTCATTTGAGATGTGACCGAGACACTAATTTAATACAAGAAACATGGTGTAACTCATGATACAGTTCACCAGTTTTTTTCCCCAGTCACCACATTTTTTGAAGATTTGACTGGAAAACCTACCCGATGAAGTCCAAAAGTTTACCTCACAGTCTAATTCACAAGCTGCACTGATTAACTGCTGTACATACTGTCCCTGCAGAGACAAACAGGAAAATTCAAGCAGAGAATTCATCTAACACACACAGATCATGCCGATGGCTGAGCTACTTGTCTAGGCTCCCCTATAATCAATAAAGAGAAATAGGTTCTTCAAGGTGCACTTTGTCTTACTTTAAATTGGCTGTCTAAAACCAGTGAACTAAATCATGCTCAAAAATATGCCTTCTTCATAAGGGAGGCTACAGTAACGGGCTAAGATAGGAATGTCTAAAAGTTAGGTGACATGAATCCTACCACTTAACTTACTAAGACCTTGGATAGAGAGTTTTGTAATTCACAAACAGATGATGAAATGAATTTCTCAGCAAGGACTCATGCAGCTTAGTTTGGCTGTACATTCCTCCTAAGGTATTTCTGTAATGACAGCCATACAAATGATATGAGAGAGGCAGTGTAGAAGCCAATGGTATCTTGTGTTTTTTTCCCATGTATAGGAAAGAACCAGGACTCATCTACAGCCATACCAGTTAGGCAGTTTTACCTTCTGTACATATGGATACCTTGCAACTTGCTATCCAACCGGGAGGATTTAGGGTTGTGTAAAGGTTTGCTTTAAAAGAAGACACAAATCTTGAAAAAAAAGGCAATATAAACCATACACCTTTCATATTCTGATATTTTGAAGTGTGCTTGGAACTGTCATCTCTCTGGTGTGTATTCTGCACAGACACGTTGCCATCCATGTCCCAGTGGATTACTTCCTGAATTCAGTATTTTGTAATTCAACCCTCACCAGCAAACCTTTTGGTCATTATTTACATAGTGTTTCTTTTTTTCTTTCTTTCTTTCTTTTTTTTTAAATTGGTTACTAAGGTGCTATCTTGAAAAACAGTCACATTATACAAGAATATATAAAGTTAGAAGTTGCATAATTTTCCAGCTCCTACTTTTAGATTACGTTAAGAAGAAAACTGAATGTCTTAAAAAAAGAATTGCTAAATAAATCTGGTATCCAAAAGCCAATAATCTGAAAGGTAATGTGATATACCACATAAACCTAAAGGAGATGGATCTGTTAGAGTCGGTCCATGGGAGGGCCATGAAGATGATCAGAGAGCTGGAGGGAGACAGCTGAGGGATTTGGAATTGTTCAGCCTAGAGGAGAGAAGGCTCCAAGGAGACCCTATAGGAAAGCTGTGGAGGGACTCTCAGGGAGTATAGTGATAGGACAAGGGGAAATGGTTTTACACGGAAATAATGTCGATTTAGATTAGACATTAAGAAGAAATTATTCACTATGAGGGTGGTGAACAGGTTGCCCAGAGAAGTTGTGGATGCCCCATCCCTGGAGGTGTTCAAGGCCAGGTTGGATGGACTTTGAGCAACCTGGGCTGGTGGGAGGTGTCCCTGCCCATGGCAGGGGGGTTGGAACTAGGTGATCTTTAAGGTCCCTTCCAACCCAAACCATTCTGTGATTCTATGACTCTATGAGATATGGGTGTTCACAAAAAATGAGATGAAATCTTTTGCCTTAAGGACAAAATAACAGTGAGAAAAACAACTTATTTTAGTACTATTTTGATGGAATAGATCAGCATAAATTAGTTTTTTAAAAAAAACGTATTCTCTCTTAGAGAAGATTTCTCTTCTCTAAGAAATGCATTTTTTATCAATACAGATACTCACTAGAAAATCCCTGACAAGACCCTTCAGGGTAGGACAGAGTTGAAAGGGCTTTTGCCATTGCCTACAGATCCTAAGCACAGTATTTCATATTAAAACTTTAGATATTTTTTTTTTCTACCTCTCAAGGAACTTCAAAGAAATATTCTAATATCATTCCTGAGCATTTCTGATTTTCCAACCTTCATAAAGCCCTTAATAATATGTTTTAACATTTTTGTTGGCTCTGAAGAGGTCAGGCAGTTGGACTAGGTGATCTTTGAAGGTCCCTTCTAACCAAACTATCCTATCTTACCCTATCCTACCCTATCCTACCCTATCCTTCCCTATCCTTCCCTTCCCTTCCCTTCCCTACCCTACCCTACCCTACCCTACCCTACCCTACCCTACCCTACCCTACCCTACCCTACCCTACCCTACCCTATCCTATCCTATCCTACCCTATCCTACCCTACTCTATCATACCCTACCCTACCTTACCCTATCCTATCCTATCCTATCCTATCCTATCCTATCCCATCCTATCCTATCCTATCCTATCCTATCCTATCCTATCCTATCCTATCCTACCTACACAGTATCTGTAGGGTCTAAGATTTTCTAGCCCAAGGCCTGATGTCATGTCTTTCTGTGTACCTAGCAAACTTAAAGCTACACCATAACACCACAAAACATAGACAATATGGAATTATATCGTCTCCTGTGGTACAAGAAGATCATTGAGACTTCTCCGTAAAAACTTGTCTTTATGCACAAAGGCAATAATTGTATATGAATGAAAATTATTTCAATGTTAACAAAAGCTACCGTTAAAAGCTACTGTATAAAAATTGAATTGAAAAGCAAGCATGAGGAGAGCTAGTCTTCTCATGTCACAGTCCATGGTATGCATTAAACTATCTGTTTAAACTATTAAAACTGTCTCATACCACGAAAACGGGATATATGAGTTATATCTTGACATAGGAGATTTAAATCAATAAAAAGGTGTTCCGCACTCATATTCTAGTGAGTGTATCTCACAGCTTGTATCCCAGCACTACCTAATTTTTTCATTTAAAAATTCTCTTACAAATTTCTGAGCTTTTTAGAAATCTACTTCCATGACAAGGAAAGAAAAGCTTGTAGGATCACATTCACAAATAACTGTTCTGTGGTTACTTACTGTACATTCCCAAAAAGTATAACCCAAAAGATTTGTTTGTTTGATTGTTTTGTTGTTGTTTATTTTTGTTTCTGATTATGCATGCAAAGCCATGTAATAAGAAACATACCCAGAAAACACTTACCAATTTTGGGAATTAGATTATTCTGAAGATAGAGAATTTTCAAATCTCGACACCATTTGTCAAGATATTCTAGTTTTTCTATTTCTTGCTGATGTAAAGAGATTTCTTCCAGGGAAAAAATTTCACCGTTATTATGTTCTGCACGTCTTCGAACAAGATCTTCGGTGACTGAAAGAAATATTTGATGTCATTGGAAAATATTTGCACCACCTGACTTATGAGCAACTTACAGAATCATTAAAATCTTTTGTTCCACCATACAAAATAGATATCTGGTATGAACAGCAACAAAAAGAGAATCTGCTACAAAAGACAACAAATGCCAAGTAACTTCAGCTCACTCTGCCACTGTAAACATGATTTGTAAAACATAGTCACATCACCTGTAACATTTAGAAAAATACATACGAAAACTGCTGAGTCTTCCGTAAAAGTATAATGCAAACCTTGTAAAAATTAATCCATCATGCATTGTTTTTGGCATGCCTTAGATTGCAAAGTGATTCATGAAGACAAGCAATGGAGTGTTTTATAGTCTTTTATTTCCTGTGTTCGCATCAGAGGTAGCAGGAAAAAATAAATAAATAAATAAACTAGCTACACTCTCATCTTATTCTTCTGCCAGCACAGTGTGCTGAGAAATATGCAGGATCATTGTTGAAAGTGGGCTGATATTTTCTACTTTTCCATGTTTGTGGCAAAGTCATAACTAATGCATGCTTATAAATGTTTATGGTGAGATGAATTAATCCTGGGTATTTCTTAGGCACTAGCAGTTCATTAGCAGCAAGCAAAAGAGTTTCAGTGGCTGAAACTCACCAGAATCTGGGGTTAAGAATTTTCATGTACTAATATTTAGTGCCAGGCAATCTTTCAAGCAGTGAAAAGGCTCTGTATAATGAAGGTGAAGAAATTCTATGAGAACCAGTACTCACTCTTGAGCTAGATGTTTATACTTTGTTTCCAGCCCACTGCACCAAAAAAGCACCGGCGTTTTCATCTCCTTGATAAGCAGGTGAACTACAGTGAAGCAGTGGATTTTATCAAATAAGCATAGGTATTTTCATGACTGCAAAAGCCTAAAGAAGCAAGCCTTTCAAAAGCCTATCAAAAAATTTCTGAAGCCTTTCTGAAGCAAGCCTTTCAAAAAAGCAAGCCTTTCAAAAAATTTCTGAAGAAAAATAATTTTAAAATATATATATATATATATATATAAATACAGAGATCTATGAAAACATCCCTGAAGGTGTTCAAGACCAGGTTGGCTGTGGCCCTGGGCAACCTGATCTACTGGGGTGTCCCTGCCCATGGCACGGGGGTTGGAAATGGGTGATCTTTAAGGTTCCTTCCAACCCAAGTCGTTCTATGATTCTATGAAAACAAGTTGGTCCTGACATGCATTAATGAATTATTTCATTGCTTCTTTATCTCAGGGAAGCTTTGTCAAATAACCTGTTTTTATTACCGGTCCTGGAATTACTGCACACATTCATGTGGGCTGGACTGGTACAAGGTGGGTAATCTCCACACCAATACAGTCCATACATGTGCATGTCGGTGTAGTTTGTCAATCCACAGCCTTTGGGAAAGGTGTGAAATGGGCTTTATATGTATGCTATACTATTTACAGATGAGAAGGGATAAATTTCCCATCTGTTCACCCAAGTTTTGTCTGATTGACAGTATTATGTAATAGTGGTTCTGATACTGATGGAAGTGGAGGTCCAGCCTGCATACAAAGCATATTGGGAAAGGTGTCCTTTTCTTTTTCAATCTTTGTGGGTTGGTTTCCTGCATCTAAACAACCATCTTCTCTTCAACGGGCTGTTGATTAAACCTGGTTAAACTATTAGAGAAAATAGAAATATGGCAATAATCACGAGTAAATAATTTACTCTTCACAGAAAATATGAAAAAAAAAATCACTATTTCTAATAAAGTACTTTGCAAACATGGTGGTATTACAAAAAGAATAGCTTACTAATGTGTTTAGTAAGTATTCTTAAGTACGAAGCATTCTTAAGTAAGAATACTTACTAATGTGTTTAGTGACAGATCTTTTAGTGACCGTATTTCCAGTGCAAACTGATTATTTCTGAGCAAGAGAACAATATTCCACAATCTGCAGACTTACACTTTGGAGACAGCATTATGCTCTAACCCTTTCTTTATACAAAAGGAATTCATATGAACTATTTTTGACAGTTTTATTACAGTCAGATTTCCATTTGCTGATGAAAAGAAACTTGAACTGATTGTTGCAATGATTATGCAAAAATGCAAATTTTCATTACCAGATGGTTCGCAAGGCAGAGACGATAATTCTCAATAGAAGCTACAGTGGGGCTTTATTGACCTGTTCTGGGGACTTGCTGTAGGGAAATGAGTGAATGTTTGACATTTTGTATGCTACCTACTGCGTTTAAGAGGAATGAGGGAAACAAACTTGCAAGAGAAAACAATCTGATTTTTTTTTTTTTTCCAGGCACTGAAAAATCTCATTGCAACAAGAGTTTTTGATAAAAAGTATATTAACCAGATTATCTGATGTTGTTGTGTGCTGTAACAAAAGAGTGGACCAGAGACCTGAGACATCACAGCTACTCTCACATTCCCATGAACGCAGGAGGAATCAAGGGGAGGGCATCAATAGACAGGAGATAAAACAGATCTGGAAGATCTTGCAGCTGGGCTTCTGGAAATTCTTTGTTTTATTCAAGATTTAGCAGATAAAAAGGAAAGCTTTAAATAAATTGATAGAATAAGCAGTTATGTTGAGAAATAATGTGGGAAAACAGCATTTCAGAGAAGTGAAGTATCCAACCATTATTTTAAGGCTCATTTCATACCATGCTGCTCAGGAGATGAAGCCATTCTCCTTCAGGCAGTGCCTGCTGAAAGCAGTCATCTGCCAGCTTCATGCAGAGATAAGGATTTGCTTTCCAAAGCATTATTTTAGCCCAGCAAGGGACTGGTGGTCCTGTGATGGTATACAATCAAAACAGATCACAGGGAAAATCACAGAGGAATGGAATTCCTCAGTAGCTTTCTTCCTGAGCGATATGTACGAACACATGGTCTTATAGGTCACACTGCCTCACCTCTAAAAGATTACAGATTCATAAGTAATGGTATGGTAGATATTAACCTTATTCAACGCTTCTGTTTTGTTTTGTTTTACAACTCTGATAAAGTACTTGCTTTGGCTACTTCTACCTAAAAAATAATTTAAAAAATACAATGCAGAATGGAAGATTTGTAATTACAGGGTAAGAAAACAGGGCTTACAGCTCCAGCCCCTAACACAAACTGTCCCATCAAGCATCATCCTTTGCAGCAGGACATCCCTAACATGCAGGAGTCCCTGCCTCAGCAAAATAATATGGGCTGTTACCCCCAGGGAGCTTATTAATGCAGCTGGGTACATAAGGGGGAGGGAAGAGGGGAGAGAGGCCGGCTGCCAGGGCATGGAGGAGGTGGTGGGGAAGGGGTGGCAAGCATGGGGAGGGTAAATATGGGAGCTGGGGAGCGGGTCAGGTCGTGGAGAGGAGGGACAGGGCCCTGGAGAGGGAAGGAAAGCGGCTCTCGGTGACACTCACTCCGCACCATGGCTGCCCTCAGCTTCACGCCGCCGCCATCACAGGACGCCGCCGCACTGCCATGGCAACGGGGCCTGCCGGGACGTGGCGGCCGGGGTGCCCCCAGGCCCAGCTCCGGGCTGAGGGGCTCCGGGTCCGCGAGGGGTGGTCCCCGCTCCCCGGGGTGCTGCCAGGTCCCTGCCCTGCTCCCCGCAGCACGGCCAGGGGCTGCCACCACGCAGGGCTGGGGACTGCCCCATTCACCAAACACACCACCCTGTGCCACTGGGAAGCGTGCCATGAAGGGTTTGGGGAGCTTGTTTGTGTGTGTCAAGGCTCGATCAAACCTAAAGGTCATCTACTATCAGAAAATTCACACATATTTTTAGAAGAATAAAATAGAAGGTGGGAATCTATTGGGAATGTTAATTTACTAAGTTATTTACCTAGGATGTAATTCATGAAAATATAGAACACTGTGTAGCTTTCTAATTTTATTGCTGTTTAGGGGATAGGAGAAAGGAGGTGTCATTGAGTTAAAACTACTAAGTTTTATGCAGATAACGAGACACAAAGTAGTTTATGCACTTTATAACCCCCCTGTATTTGTCCTATCCGGCTGTGGCAGTCACCAACCCCCGCTGAGCACAAAGAGCTGACAGAGCTGGTTGCACGGCACCACCTCGTGGCCCAGGTCTGCACTACAAAGCCACAGAGATGAGGCTGGGGGCGAGGCCTTCTGCTACCTACTCATTTATTTTGTATTAAATTGATAGGCCCCTTCAGATAATGACTTTTATAGCTGCTCCTTTTACTAGGACTATTAATTTCTGACTTGAGAGTACAACTCACAATCAAGGTGATCAATGTCAAGAAGAAGAGATAGCTCATTCTTGCTATGTTCAATAATTTAAGGTCCTGTGTCTTCATTGCATTGCACAGAAATACCCATTATTTTGTTACGCTGAAATCCTGTTCTTTCATCCTTTGCAGAGAGTCTATCTGATAGTTCTGAAGAAATGAAATTAAAACGTGCAATGGATTCAATTGCAATATACTGAGGGGAAACATTTATTTCATGATCTCTGTGCAGAAAATTAAGACGGTTTGATAAATGCCAGGTCAAGTTTTACCCTAAAAGAGAAACAGGAGAGAAATTTCAATCCTGTTTTTATATGGAAACAAGTTTTTTTTTTTTTTTTTTTTTTTTT
>NC_048894.1:150464340-150486034 GCF_011077185.1 Oxyura jamaicensis
TTTTTTTTTTTTTTTTTTTTTTTTTTTTTTTTTTTTTTTAAATAGATGTTATCTCTTCACATACCAGCTGATATATTGGGAAAGCAGATTGTCTTTTGCACACTCAGTACCTGGTTAAGGCCAGATCTGAAAGGAAGCAGCAGATATAAGCTTCATCCGGAGGCTAAAGATTCAGAATAAATACCTTCATGTCCTGGAGGAAGACCTCAAGTAGTCTTTTATAAGATACATGGGTGCAGGAAGGAGAAATTGTATCAGGACAGTTTAGTGTCTCCTATGCCCCTTGTTCCACATGTCTAAGTGATTAATATTGCTTTGGATTAAAAGCTTTAAAGTTCATGTATTAATTTAAGGAAAAGAATATCCAAGTTCAGTCATTTTTGGCAATGAAAATGTACTTATTTTATGCAAAATTAAATGGCTTCAACAGAGAAGATCAAAGGATCCTCACTGCTTAGTAAGCTTAGTAAGCCTAGAACCAGAAAGTCTGTCTTTGCAGAGAAGGGGAGAGTGCATTACATGCAGATGTGATTAAAGCTCTACCAAATCTGTGCTGGATTGCTAGGTTAGGTTTTGGACTGTGTGGTGGTGACATACCTGGGTGGTTCCAGCTTTATCTCCACTGCTGCAGTGGTGAAGCCAGTTTTGCCTAAAGCTGATGTATAGAGTAATTCCTTCACTTTCCCAGTGGTCTGATGGGTCCTTAAATTCCCTTTGTTTCCAGTATCTTAACTGTCTATATGAATGCTAGTTAAATACCCTATATCAGAGAAGACCTATGCATCTCTAGAACTGGACTCTACTATTTTCTCATGTTACCAATAAATGCTGAGGACCAGATGGATGTGTATCCTCCCATAAATGAGAGTAACAACTAGAGATGACTGTGCTCAGAAATGCTACCTACGGATGGTTTTTGTCATTGTTTCTCATACCTGAATGAATTTCAATTGTCAATAAATTAGTTTTTGCCCAGTTTGAGTCTGTTTTGCCTATGATGATAAGTAGTAAGTGATCTCCCTGTCTTTATCTTGTATGGGCTTTCTCATGCTATTTTATCCTCCTGTCCTGCTGGGGAGGAGGTGTGAGAGATTGGCTGGGTTGGAGTCCAGCTGTTAGCCAAGGCTAACCTAGCACAGCAAGAAATAGAAAAGGGGG
Organism: Oxyura jamaicensis; assembly: GCF_011077185.1. Taxonomy (NCBI): domain Eukaryota; kingdom Metazoa; phylum Chordata; class Aves; order Anseriformes; family Anatidae; genus Oxyura; species Oxyura jamaicensis. The sequence continues at coordinate 150,465,499 of NC_048894.1, forward strand.
TTTGAAAAGAGGTGTTCTAGAAAGACCTTTGTGGAAGTGGGAGTGCTGAAGTGGATTTCTTGAGGGTATTTCAAATCATAAAGTAACTCAACAGTAAACCAGGCTGAAATGGATCCAAAGAGGCGCTTGTGAGTTAGGGTAAAATTACAGAAGATGCTTTCCTCTGTCTTTTCACATTGTTTTCCATTTTGATTTTCTGTTACTATTCCATTAATACACGTATCTTGTTGGAATTTGTTTGGGGATTGCCAGCTCTTTCAGTTTTACAGAGGGGACACTTCAAGGCTGCTACAGCCCCCATGTCCAACCAGTAGTGAGGCTGAGCATGTATTCCCAGCAGGCAGAGGAAAACACACATGTACACCAAATATATATGTGGCTTGCCATCCAGATCAACAGAGGCAGAAACACTCAGCGTTAACACAAACACCACCAACGGCCTCATCCTGTTTCCCTCTCTGGTAGATCAAGATAAATGTCCATGGGTAGAAAAATGTGTATATATCTCTACAAAATGGATCCATCCAGCAGCTGGATGCAGACTCACTCTGCCCAGTAGCTGCCCATGGATCCCAGTCTCCCCAATTGCTCATACCTGGGTACATGAGCCCTAAAGCCACAGCCCCACTCCAGTTGCTGGTAGCAGCCATCACACTTGTGCATGTGCACACACACACACACCTCTCATTTGATCCCCAGAGGTGTCTCTGCAGTTGGCCTGGCCCTCCTAGTCCCTCTGGGAGCCAACTCCTCCATGCACAAGCGAAGCTCAGTGAATCTTGCTCTCAGAGAATAACACACATACGCCCAGCTCCTCGGAGACATTTCAACTTCTTGCTGGCTGGTCTGCCTTGAGACTCCTGCTGATGCTGGAGCACCCTCACTCGCTCCAGTTGTCCTGTGACTCCTGGTCTCACTCCATTTGCTGCACTTGGACTCCCCATACACACATATGCTTACCCAATAGAGAGACCTTCAACTAGGAGAAGTTAGCAATGGCTTCTCTTTAATGAGAAGATAGAACAGATTGCTCTGATGATGCACAGTCCCTGGGACCAAGGCTCTCCTGGGAAAGCCCTGGCAGGGGCCGGGGCAGGGACTCATGTCTCTGACTGCGTTAATGGGGCTCTGGCACTGCTCTTGTGACTCCGAGCTTCTTTGTGGTGGAGATGAACTTTATATCCCATAACCTGAAAGGATTGCTTAACTGCACAGAACATTGGCTTTTTTGACTACTATGTTACTTAGCACACATGGGTTAATTGTAGATGCTGAACTAGGATAATCACACTGGGGACTTTCCTGTCTTCATTAAGACTACAGGCTCTTCAGAATTAGGATTACTTCTTACTATATGCTTCATGCAACAAAATATTTGCCATCTGTAGGACATTAACACAATGTACATATTTAAAAAATGCAATTTGGAGGTTACAGCACTTATTGTGTTCATTATTTTATGAGTTATTTTTTACTCTAATTATGTACTAAGAGCTTCAAGTAACGCAAGTCTGCATTCTTACCATTCTTACCATGTGCCATGTCCATGGCACAAATAATGTAATAAACCACATTACAAACAGGAGAATGGAGTTGAGCAAGAAGAGTCCCATCTGAAATTCATTCCCTGGATAAACTCACTTTACTGCTTTAATACATTACATGTTTATTTGTTAAATGCATAAAACAGTACAATATAAAATATCTTTCCATGTCATAACAAAATAAGCTTTACAGCGTTATCATCACAGTGCATCAGAAATATCTTGAATATGTGCTCACTCCATGAAAATATACTCATGTAAGGTGCTATAGCCCTAGAGAATTGATGTCCACAGGCAAATTTTAGCTGCTAAAATTCTGCAGATCAGAGGTTTAGATGGAAATCAACTGACTGATACCCACTCAGAATCTGGAACTATGCCTTTCTATTTATTTCTTATTTAATTGAGGCCCTGGGCAACCTGATCTAGTGGGTGGCATCCCTGCCCATGGCAGAAGGTTTGAATTAGATGATCTTTAAGGTCCCTTCCAACCCAAACCATTCTGTGATTCTATGATTCTTTGATTCTATGGTAATTATTGTTGTAGGTTTTGTTGTTACTATTATCATTATCATTATATTCTATGGTGTTAACAGTTACTTAGTAACCAACTGTAATGAAATTAGGCTTTCATTTTCATACCAAAGTACCAATAAATCTTGTCCAAAGAGCACAACCTACAGGGCAAGACAGAAAATGGCAAATAACAAATTAATCATAATATATGCAATTCCTAATAAACAACTTCAGTATTGATGGCACTCATAAATATAGGAAAAATGTAAACAAGAACAACTTCACTATAAATGTAAATGATAAAGAGGACAAGGAAAAGGCAGCGTAAGAAACTGTACAAAAAGAATAATACAAAATGAACTAGCTGTTTTGCTCAGTATATATCAAATATACAAAGATGTTTACAAAACTCTGCAGCTAATTCACAAAAAAATACACAAAGGAGCAGGTTCTGCACAATTAGGCTGAATGGCCATACCTATTTCCTGTATCAGCGTGGTTTATTCAACACCATTTAAGTCCAAATGTTAATCTTAGTCCATATGGTTTGAGTTCTATTTGTAATACTTCCAGGATAAATACAAAACAGATTTGATCACACACTAGGAACTTTATAAGCTAAGGGACTCCATAACTATTATCATTCTGCTTGCTGCTGTTCACTTCAACATGAACAACAACACTATTAAGCGCTATGTGATATATATTCAAGAATGACCTTGAAATTCTGCTGAACACACCAAGAAATATAAGACAAGTAACAATGATAAAAAATAATTGTAAGGAAAGGTATTAGATAATGTACAGGGATTTATAAATCTCTACCTTGAATTTTCTCTTTGATTTCCTTTTTTATTTTTTATTTTTTATTTTTTATTATTATTTTTTAAATAATGTGCTATATTAAAACTGAGTTAGAGTTTAATCACTGAGGACAGAAAGAAATTTCTAGTAGTCCTCACGCTTTGTAGATGCGTTGGTTAATCACCAGTGAACAAATGGTTTTACTTTATGAGAATTACTGTTCAAAATTATTCTAGGCTTTATTCCCTAGTTAACAGAAATTGCAAATACTAACTACATCTGACAGTCCAGATTTAATCATTTAGATTAGAAAATGTTGTCTTCAGTTTTTCATCAGATAGATTTTGACTTCAATTTTTCTTCTGATGGGATTGAATTTAGCATAGTATTGTGCTTTTTTTCAGGGAAACAATATAAGGTTTGCTTTTCTGTCCATTGGAATATACTGCAGGGAACTGTCAAAGGCAATCAGTCTGGTAACTGAAGAAAAGTTAGTTAATTCAACGTTAATGAATATCACAGAGGGCATCTCTTAGCAGATCCCACACATCTTATTTTTAGCCTTGAACTCCAGTTGCAAAATTGTTCCCGAGCTTCCCCCTCTCCTGATAAGAACACTTGCAATTTACAGCTTTTATTTTTTCATAGACAGATTAAAGCAATTCATATTACACCAAACCTTTAGCAAGCTAAATCAGCTTCTTCTTAACTTGCTGTTGTATGCCCACTAACTAGCTTACAGTGAATTTAAGCTTTCCTGCTTTTCAGGATATCACTTCTGTAACTGCAGGGTAATTGCAGTCTTTTGCCTCAGTACAGGATATTATTTTTCCAGATTATTCTTGCAGGAAAATATTTAAATACCAAAGGTTTTTTAATCCTCTTTTAACTTTTTTTTTTTTTTTTTTTTTGAGTAAAGGACCTAGTATAACTAGCAATAAAATAGTTAACAGTGTATTTATAAATATTACACAATGATATTTACTCTCAGTGGACTCTATGCTTAATCACAATAAAGGAGAACAATACTGACAAAAATAGTCAAGTGCATTAACTACAACTAAACATGAGGATGAGTATTAAAACTACCATTCTAGGTACACAATACATAAGTTTTATGAAAAATAAAATTCCCTTGTCCCCTTTTATTGAAACTGTAAACCCAAGTCTCATTATATCAGATAGTCTGCCTTCACGTAACACCAATGTAATGATCTGAGCAAATGTAAATTACTATCATAAACCGCTAATTTGGGTGAAATTTCACTGTTCGAGCTCTTAATGTTGAGCTATTGGTGCTTCACTTCAAAATATAATTAATATAACTTATTTACCCTTTGAAAGAGAAACATACATATTAAATTGCTGTAAGTACACTTCATTGCCTCATTTCTTTGGATTTTTGATGCTAGAAATATGGCTATAATGTGCTTGATCTTGGCTTGGACATAGAATCGGATAAACAGTGGTGTTTCGGTTTTGTAGATTCTTTTGTCCACCAAAACCTTTAGTGTATGTGCTTTCGCCGCAGTTTTGAAATCCCAGTCATTCTGCCCGCCAGCCTGTTTGTATCCTGTCAGCAGAGCTAGCTCTTCCACAGCCAGTATTTCACATCTGATTTACCAGCTGGGGCTGTGCTAACATCACTTTTAGCACAACAGGGGACAAGTAGGCTAGAAGCAGCACTAGTTATAGAATGATTTGGTGGTCAAGAGTGTGCTTGCTTACACATTATCATCATTTTGTTGCACAGGAAGATGAAATGCATGCTGTCCTAGCTAAACTGGCATATAGGGAGATATTTAAGGTAGCAGATTATTAAAAGCTTGGAGTCACAAGGCAGCAGTTTTTGGTTACCCACAGGATCTATGTGTAATATAGTCTCTGTGGCAGCAAAGAAGCAAGTTGAAAAATAAGGCACAGTGTTTCTAAATTACAGTTACCAGCTGCAGGGTGTTTTTTGTTGCTTGTTTGTTTGTTTTTAATTCTTTATTTTGTTTTGGTTTGTTTTTGTATCTTAACCCAGGTAATTCACATTAATTATTGCTTTTCCACATACTGATTGCTAGTTTTCTGAAGAAACCCTTCCTTCTAATAATTGGGCACTAATTTGTCATAATTTATTTATACTTTTTGTGATGTTTCTTTCTTCCTTTTTTCTCTTTTTACAGTGCTAGGTATAACTGCCAAAAGACAATGCGCACACATGATACAATAATGCTTCTGAAATATTACCACATGTACTCAGTCATTATCCAAACCAATTATTTTTGACAGCATGTCATTACAAGAAATTAATATATATAAAGTATTTGAAGACATTAGCTATTTACCAAAAGCAAAATTAATGGGGATTGCTAAACACTTTCACCATCAGATTACTATCAAAGTGCTTGTAAAACTCGATGCTTATGCAGGGTTTTCTTGACATGAGACTAGAGGTACCACAATCATTTTGCATTACTGCTTGCAGAAGGTCACCAAGAAATATGGCATCACCTGTAGTTTGACCAGAATTAAAATAAAGCTAAAATGAATTGTATTTTAAAGGTAGAACACCAACTATTCTGATTGTCTTGCATTTTTGTTGTTTGTTTTTGTCTGTTTCGTTGGGAACGTGTAACAGTGGCCACAAGGAGGTATCCAGCAGGTTGATGATGCGAAAAAAAAAAAAAAAAAAAAAAAAATGAGGAGGAAGAAAAATGAAAACTGTTAGTGAACTGATGGCGAAATGTACAGAAGTAACCACTCTGCCTTTAAGTTCCTGTGGAAGGCAGAAGAGCTTGTTTTGAGATGCTGGCATGCTGTCTCCAGTGTCCTGGATCAACCTGTATTTCCCTTCTGCTAGGCAACAAGTCCCAGGTTCTCCATTCCATCCTGTAGTACCTGCTTTGGTTAATATTGACAATGGCTTTCAAAACTGAAGTCAGCTTTAAACCCCTGGTGTTGTAGCCCCACACAGCCCCACTGACTAAGAAATTCCCTAACTAGTGTCCGCTGCTTGGCTGTGGATGAGCAGTATGCATTTTTCATCATAGGCTTTCATACTGTGCAAAGTGATCCAAGTGCCTACATGCACTTCTAAAATGCTTTGTTCTCAGGATGAACATCCTCTTTCTGAGGAATGACTCCAAGGTTGCATCTGCAGCTGTGCAGCTGTGCTTAGATCTCAGAAGCTGAGCTGCACTCATCCAAGAACTGATGAACCAGGCTGTTTTATCCACACTACGAGGAACACAGACCTGGGCACAGCTCCACTTAAGTTCTTCTTTTCATTTTTGTCTTTTCAACTTAGAGATGAAAGAAATAAGGAACCAGGACTGGGATGGCCAGCTTACAGTAGAGAGAAGTCAGTGCTCTCGTTTTAAGGGCTTAGAGCTACGCCAAGATTTAGAAATGCTTGATAAACAGAAACTGGAGACTGAGAATAAAACTTGACTGAAAAATAATAAGGAAGAGAGGAAATTATAAGTGTTTTTCAAATATTTTGGACAGATACAGGTTGATGCTGCTTCACTCGTTCAGTGGAGTGGTACCAGACTAGAGCAGTACAGCACCTGGCCCTACTGTTCAGTTTAAACTGAAGAGAACTTACTTTGCCCATTACTGAAAAGATATTTTGTGGTTTTGTTGTTGTTGTTGTTTTTTCTGGGATAAAGCACAGTGGCTGTTTAACAGCTTAACACCTATTGTCAAGCTAACAAATATTTCATCCACATAAAATCAAAGAGGAGTTTTAGACAGCAAAGTGGAATAATTCACTGTGGAAACTGGCATAGGTCCTACAGCTAAACCTGCTTCTAATGACAAGTTCAGGGAACTTTTCTGCTGTGCTTGAACCCTGTTTTGTAATGGGGCTCTCCCAGAAATGCGTGGAATTCTTTCTACACTTAAACCACTTAAACATATACTCACCAATTATTCTTGCTTTTCAATGATTCCTGGGGGGGGGAGAATAAAAATAAAAATAAAAATAAAATGCATGTTTTTGTATGTCCTGATTCAAACAACAGTTCATTATGTTCAATATATTGTGTAGGTTCTGGTTTGCCAAATTTCCTTACGCTGATGGATTACTTGTTTGAACAGGTATCTTTTCTCATGTGATGAGAGTAAAAGAGGTATTCTTTGTACCCCAGTAAATGGAGAGCTCTCAGAGTGTGTTTGTTTGCCCCTTGTGAGAAAGAGCTTTGTTCATGACTCAGAACTAAACTATTCAGGAAGTCTGAAAGCTGTACTTAGCAACATGCTAGTCCTAACTTGGTGGCCTTGATTTTATTTGGAACAAGGACATAGTGACAAAGTGTAACATACTATCCTCAGGTACTTGAGGTGTTGTGCTAAGACTCTTGTTTGATCAAAATCTGAGCCTATCACTGCAATATCCCTCTCCAGGCTTTGCCTACTTTCTAACTTCCCATTTACTCAATTCCAATCTGCCAGATTTGTCCTGTTGCCCTTGGGATACATTAAAGTCTTAAACCCTGACACAGTATCAGAAACAGTGTCCTTTTGAGCTTCACTTTCACCATATGTTCAGAGAGCACAAACGTTTTTGGTCTTAGCAGCATTTTAGACACATTCAGAAGAATTTTCTGCTGCACAGAAAGTGAGAGAATAATAATTCATCAACCAAGCACATGCTTGCAGCACAGAGGCCTATGCATGAGCTGCTCTGAAGACGTAATTCAGATCTATGACTCTGCAAGTCTTTTTCTCCAGAAGGATTTAGAAGCTACAACTCTGTGCAAAACTTTTAAATAAAGCAGTCTTAAACAGAGCCACATTAGCACCATTCTTCAACTCATCAGATTTAATATTTCTAAAACATTTATCAGAATAAAGTATGAGCCAAAGGCAAAGCTCTATCCTGAACTTAATGGTGCATTGGGTTAGTGGGGCATGTCTTATGTTCATGTCTCTGCATGTTCACATTATAGCATATTAGATTAATCTTCCTTTTCTGTGAATGGTTAACTGTTACAAAATTTATTGCACATTATTATAAGTCATTTTTTTCAGAATAAATTGAAATTTTCTAAGAATACAAATCAGTAACATGAGAAGCCAAATCCCTCTCAAAAATTTCATATCATGCCTTCTATCTTTTGACATGAAAACAACAGAAGGAATCTCTCCTTCCTCTCAATATAAAATTCGTAATTTTTTCTATTTATCACATGACGTTATTGCTACTTACCAAAACTTAGCTGTTTTGAAAGATGTGACAAGACTGAAAAAAGATGAAAGAGCAGCATCTTGGGACAAAAGAACTGTGAAGTTTAAATGCAAAATCCTGTAATTGATTGAAGGCTACATTCTGTCCCCATATGCCCACATATTGCTCTTATCAGCATCAATAAGAGCCACAGATTTACATCTAAGGACACTTTTCTGTCCTCAGATGTGACTTAGTAAAAGATTATGTGTTAGGTAGAAAGAAAGTTTGTACTTACAAACTAAAATTATCAGCAACAAAGTGGCAGACAATCCTCCCAGAAAATACCTGAGAATATAATACCCAGAAAGTTTAGAAAGAAGCAAGGAAAGCATATTGGGGTAACAGAGGTGAAGACTGGGTGGGAGGAGAACAGATGATTCTTGCAGATGAACCAACAAAACTATCCTAGGTGAACTGCTATTTGAAACTTTAAGTTACTTAAGCTATTGTGGATAATGTCCTAGAAATAAAGATCTCAACATTCCCTGACTGAGAGAAACACACATATTGGTCATTTGGAAAGACACGGATCCATTCTGATTCTTCTCAGGCTTCCATGACCCTTGTCCAAACACACTTGACAAAGTAGGTGCCTCATCTTTATTATTTCTTATTTTGTTGCATACCTACATAGCTGAGATGTTTGCCTGCATCAGCTATCATGTGAAAATACGCTTTCACAGTAAGATACATTTAACTTTGAAAACTAGACCCTTATTTCATCTTTTATTCACCAGGTAAAATGGAGTAAGTATTAACATAAGAAGAAACAAATAATAATAATAATAAATAATTACCTTGTACATATTGAAATTATTAAACACAAGATCAGTGCAGCCATCTGAGCAAGAACATTTCGCACTGTGCTGGATTCTAAAACAAAAGTATGGAAAATAATTCTCATGAGTTTTCAGGAAAATAAATACATGATAGGAGGTGTTTGCAATGACTACCTTCAGCCCATAAGGCCAGTCTCTTCAGTTGCTCTCTGTTTTTAAGAGAATTCACTTAGAGTAATTCAAAGCAGAAACCTAATTTTCATGCTCTGGGTGTCTCTCAGGAGCCTTTTTCCCCCACGACCATAGAGACACTGTGCCCTTCAATGCTTGCAGAAAACAAGCGTTTCGGAATAATTGCCCTTTTCAGTTTTTATTCCCATGCCCTTTCCTCTATTTTCCTCTTCACTTTTTTCTTTTTACATTTGTCACTGAAAATAGGAAGGGAAAAGATGTGAGCAGGGATAAGTGAACAATACTGATTTTAAGATTTTATTAAGGAGTCATTTAAAACGTACGTTTCTGAAATAAATTCTGTTCTGCAAGGATCTATATCAACATTTTGAATGTGCATATTTTGGGTTCACTCTAAAAATGCAGTATATAGGGATAAGAATGTAACATACCTGCCTTACTCAGTGTCCCTTCATTTGCATTTATCATGAACTGAGAGCAGGACGCTGAAGCACAAAATGGTTTCCCAGGCTGAATAAACTCCTCATCTTTGCTGAGAGAAGCTCCAACGGATGCTGGAGTTTGCCTTTGTGGCACATGGCTATCATATTCAGAGGAAAAGTCTGAATCGCCTGCCAAAAGTGCATATGTAAATGAAACCACACAAAAGATGAGTTTTTAGAATTTGTGGTAATAGATTTTATACACACACACACACAAAAATACTTAAACGTAGGCAGGTTTTCAGATTCTTAAGAGTAGGGAATTGGCAGGTACAATGAATGCAAGAGAATATATTCAGAGAAAAGACAAGGTTGCACAGAGCATAACACAGTGATGTTATTATTAAAAGAGCCAGGTGAAAGCAGTCAGAGCCAGATATTAATTGCACTGGGATAAATGTCACTGGTGATGTCTTTGTATTCAAGCTCAGTCTAAAAATGCCCTTGTGACACAAAGGTCTTTTTGGCTCACACTCTGTGAACTTTAATGCCAAGAGCTCAACTCCCCACTTAGAATTCTGTTGTTCATCTAACCTTTACCTGCACATTTTGGGAGACAACCCAAACAAAACCTACAGAAGGAGATATTGAATTCCCGGTAAATATAGACTATAATATTGTAGTTGGTCAGAGCTTACCAATATCAGCCTGACTGGCCTCTAGTTTACTGCATCCATCAGGCCAAGAATCATCCCCATGGGAGGACCCCATATTGCTGAGGACGGTGCTGCTGAGCCATGAGCTGGAGGCACTGAGACTGAACAAGTTGGCAAGAGAGCGGCGGATTTTCTTCCTCCGCCTGAATATGCTAGAAAGAAAAGACACATTGTTGAGGGTGTTGAGGGATAGAATTAATTAGTCTTAATGAGCAGTGACAGAGCTCTGAAGCTCGCAGAACTGAGATGCAAGAACCAGGTTTGGATATGGTTCCCAGTTCTGTTGTTGACCCTGGGCATACCATCAAGAATGTATCAGCAGCATAGTAATGTATCACACTGCTGTGGTGCTGGGTATTGATACTACTGGGTAATGATACTACTATTGACAGACATTGATACTAGTCCCAGTGTTCGCATGCTCCCCATAAGTTTCATGTCATGTAGCCTGGATCCCCAGATCCTCTGCACTATGTACTTTTTTGGACTGCATTTTATATCCCATCCTAGACCAGTGTTTTTTCAGAGATCAAGAGGGAGTTTTCCCAATGAGGAATGCTAGGACCAGACCTTTATTATTATTTTTTAATTATTTTATTCCTTATCATGATAACACGCCATTGGCAAAATTAGTTATAACCCTCGGTTTTCTTTATTTCACACAACTCCAATTATAGCAACTGTATAGGAACAGTTTTGGGGTAGTAAAATGAGGTATGACTGAAAATTAAGTGATTTTAATCACTGCACTCTCCAAACTGAAACACTTTAGATATGTCCATTAAGAAACAACACTGATATACATAAGTAAAGGAAAAAAATAAAAAATTATCTTAAGCCAACCAAAATGTAGACAGCCATGCAGGTATCTCCAGATAAATCCAGAGATGTTGAGCCAATTGCCAGCCTGGAGTAAAACCTGCATGTAGTTCACTTACCGAACTAAGTTCTCTTTGTATGTAACACTTGTCTGGGATGGTGTCAGCGTTATGTTGCCCTCTTCATCAGACAGAAAACTGTCTTCTGTCAAAATGTAATAACCGTTAGAAAGCAGTCGTGGGCTGCGGCGACATGTGAAGAGGGGGCCTCTGAGAGGGTCGGTGGAACAACACCCGTAGGCAGTGTCATCATCCAGAAAGGCACAAGCATAACTGAAAAGGAGAGAAACCCAAACCTCTAATTAAGTGAATGTCTAGACAGTGCAAAAGCATGATTTAATAATAACAAATTTACATATGCTATCACCTCTCAGTTAATGGGAGCTGGCAATGAGAGATGGATTTAAAATATGCAGATAATACTTTTACTTCTGCACCTAGGAGGCTTCAGCCAACTACATCGTGACAGCCTCATGCTTTCCAGAGCTTCAGATTACAGGAAATAAAATATTTTAAGTAAGGATGGAGTAGTGACAGGGTTTTTTTTTTTTTTTACTTATAGTGAGTCTTTTCTCCTCAACAATTTTGCTTTCCAATTGGCCTCACAGTGACATCCATGAAAAAAAAAAGGAAGACACTGGACTGACTCAGTGGCTGAAACGGGCTTCAGCAGCAGGTTTCAGTATCCCATACAGAATGTGACAGAGGGGGAGCATGATTTCAGTAGTGGGGGGAAAGAAAGTGGACTAGAGATATTCTAAAACCTCATAATTACAAAGCTAATGCTTTTCATGCTCCTTTTCAGTATTTCTAACTTCTGTTTAAAGCAGTAATTAAATTAATATCAGCACTTTAATCCAGAGTCACCCAAGAGGGATTTTACAAAATCTGCAACAAAATAAAAACAAAATTAAACAAGTATAATTTTCCTCAATACCTCCGCAAAATATGTTCTGAGAGGCTGCGTCTGTGTTCTCCATCAAACGCTGCTGAACCTGCAGAGGCAAAGGCCAAGCAAGAAGGAGTTGTTAACCGCATCCACTGACAGCTTAAACAGTTGACAGGTCGTCACTGACAGGTACTTTGTGTAATTCAGAAAATAAGTTAAACAAAATGAAAAATTAATTAAGAGAGAGGTAGAAAGAGGTAAAAATAAATAAATACATAAATAAATAAAGAGCATAGGAAAGATGGGGTGACTACGGGAAGATTGTTTAATATCAACTCAATCAGGACAACACAGAATCAGATCCAACCCTAGTCAAACACTTGTACAGGTTATTAGTAAGTTTAATGGTGTTTTCCCAGAAATCTGTTTCATGCTGAAAATAGTACACATACCGGCAATAGTTACAGAGTAGAATTGAAGGGCCACCATTGCCATTGCGACACATTTTCAAATGAAATTTGCAGACATGGCACAACAAGCATGGGGAAAGTGACCATGGCAAAAAAAAAATGACAATAATACTGTGGCAGAAGATTAAGGAAATAAATAGGATTTGTCTGGATTATTATGGCTGAAGTTTGCAAAGTGCTGCCAGATGTTCAGCAGCTGCCAGAATCAATCTTACGAAACGCGAGCAATGGCTATCCATAGGGAGAATTTATATCTGTTGTTACAGAGACTCATAAAAGAGATGACCCTTCCCTATAGTACCTTACCTCCGGTATCTTTAGAGCATCATTCTTACAACACTGTTAGTAAATGCCTGTCATTCACCTATGAGAGAAGATAGGCCTAAGGGGATTTTTTTTTCTTTTTTTAATATTCAGTTATGAGCTGAAGCAAAGGAAAGACATTAAGGTCAGTGTTCCTACTTTGGTAGTCTTGTTTACCCTCATTTGGAGCTCGGTTGTCAGTCACAGCCTGCATACTGAGCCTTGGGAGCCAGCAGAGTTGCCAATGAGGGAAGTAAAACTTTCTGGGGTATTTTTTGCAAATTAGCCCTATTACAACACTCACACAGATACTGTTTCTGTGACATTTTTTTTTTTTAAATAAAAATTAAAAAAAAAGTCTCTTTAATGTGGGGGAAATTATGCTCTAACCCTGGCAAAAAAACAACTTGCAGAGGAGACAACTGGTAGAAACTCGGTGGAGGTACATGATGTCAAGCAGCATCAGTCAGACCGTCACATAGCAAACTGCCCCAAAATGAGTGTTATGTGTATTTCACCGACTTACATATTGTAGACTTACTTTTCACACACAACCAGCTCCTGAAAGAATTTCTCTTACTTTAGGCAAAATCATGCGTATGAACATGATATTCAATTATATATAAATTATATATATTCAAAAATATTATACTAAAAAAAAAAAAAGATGTATCTGAACACTAAAAGAAAACACGGGAAAAAAAAAAAAAAACTCAACAGGTGGTTAGTATATATGGATGTAAACTAAAAAAGGCTAAATCCCAAATTGTGTCATTCCCCCAGGATCCCCTCCACACCAGGCTGTTTTTATCAAAAACCCAGGCAAATGTGCACAAACTTACTTGCTCTTGGTGTTGATGCAACATGTGATATTCCATACATCTTGAAAAGGTTCATACACCTTGGGATAACAGATAATATAGATTACCTGTAAAAGAGTTTAAAAAGAAAGAGAGGAATGTGTTGATTTGCTTTGTTTTACAATCAGGAAGGACACAATCATGTACATATATACCACAATATTAGTTATAATAGAGATCACTGAATATTCTCACTCAGATAAAACTGATTGGCTGTGGGGCAAATGTTTTTGAAAAGGGATAGAAAGGAATAACTGCATCAACTAAATCTATTACAATTCTCTAATAATCTGAGAGCGAAACATCTTTCCAGCTACTGACAGCCATGTCACGGTTGTATTGCTCTTGATTTTCTTGGTTATGATAATGCAAAGCAGCAGCCACTAACAAAGAACAACTGTAAGGGTAGTAGCTTACGTATGGATAGTGCCATCATTAGAAAACATTGACACAAACTGAAGAAAGCAGCAGGGCAAACCACAGTTCTGCTGCTGCTAACTTGAATTGCCTCATAAATTTGTGAGGTATGTGAGGAATGGCTCTGCAGGACTGCAAGCTTCCACAGAAGTAAAGCTTCGGGTAAAATATAGTGGTTATATATGCTTATAACATGAAGTGAGAACTACACACATGTAAACACATTACGGGGGAGGCGATGACTTTCTCTCCCTCAAAGAACAGTTTCTGAGCACTTGTAATTTGCTTTTAACCTATTTTAAGTTATGATAATGTCAAGCTTCTCTAAACAGTCACGTAACAGGGAGTCCAACACATTGTTTCTCCACTCTCTATCATGAAAATCTGTGGCTTATGCATTAATGAAGAGGGCTCTTGAAAGTCATAATTAGCTCAATGCTGGAGAAAGCACGTAAACATCATGTTGTAGACAATGCTGCATAGTGTCCTAGCTGCATTTAATATTCAGTTCCATTTGTGGGCTATTAACAGTGCGAGAAGCTATAGTAACAACACAAGCAAGCCAAAGCAAAGCATCTGAACCACCACTGTACAATTAAGCAGCAGTGTATGTAAATCACGAAGTGAGCATCAATATAGAACCTTTAACAGCATGAGAAAAGGCCAACAGCTTTAAGAAAATTCACTAAAAGTGAATCCAAGATGAACATGGCAATATATTATGGCAAGAATCCAAATCAAAGTTTAAGGCAACACCCCCTTGAATTTCAAAACACCTGCAAGCGCATGTCATAATATAAAGAAAAAGTCACTGTGCAAACCAAATCTGCAAACCAAATCTTTCCCTCCCCAAACTGAATTAATCTTTAAACCAACTATGTCCTGAATTGATAGCCAGCAACCCCTTGTGCATGTTTACACTGTAAATATTTACATTAGGATGTACCAAAATATAGAGCTAACTATTAAAATAGCTGAAGCCCATGCAACCAGATTTATTCTGTAGTACCTACCAAAGATAAGTGTCTACAAAAATATTTTTATTTGTTCACACTAATCAGTCATTACTGAAGAGCATTTTAGTCTTCTCTCCCTGCAAGTAATGATAAAAACATTCAGAAAAATACAAAACTTCCCAAAGAGCAGAATATAACTGATTCTGAAGCTTAAGTATTGCTCAGCTGACAAAAGTATTAAGAGATAAATACTTGTAAAATCTTCCAAACCTGGAAAATCCATTTCACTATTAACAAATGCATGCAAAAAAGTTTCTCATCAACACCAGAGCCTCTGAGACGTAAGTGCAGGGTGCTCTTTCTGCAGCTTCCTGGAGCAGAATGGCACTGGGTCTTCGGAAAGGCAGGTCTATGAAGTCCCTTGTTTCCTTTTGAAAACAGCCCGTGCAATCAGCAGCACAGAGGCAGAATGAGGTCATGCTTCCTGTAAAGTAGCCTCACACCAGAAGCATTCATTTTGAAGAGCAAACCGAAGATTAAGATTAGCTGGGGGAACACTCTTGCAGACCGTTGTGAAACACAGGCACACTGACGATAAATAACAGTTCTTTCCAATTATGACATGGAGAAGAAAGACAAAACCTTTTCTCATAAAGCAAAGTGGCACAGATTTTTGTTTCTGATTTACTTTCTTATCGTACTCAGAAAACTGTAGTGGTATAGCCAAGTCAGCCCATGTATTTGGTGAAAGAACCAGTGAGCTTACTTGTGAGCCTGACAGGCTTTGTTTGATGTGGGAAAGTGAAACAACTGCCACAAAATCCATGCAGAGTAACAAAGTGCCTTACTTTGCAAAAGTGTTATGATACAGAAGAAGCATTTGCTAAGAGTTCACAGTTGTTTAAGTTCCATGGTCAAAAACATTATTGCAAATGCAGATCATGCAACATTAAGATACATTCCCTTGAAAAAAAAAGGAATTTTCTAAGATGTCCGGGTAATCAAAATGATTGGCTGCAGAACTGTTACATCTAGAACTAATTTAAACCAGACTACTTGACACCTATGAATTACACAGCTGTAGGGAGAAAAACTTCATCTGCAGAAAAACAGACAAAAGATGCTGGTATGCATCTCTCCTAATACGTGCATGCATCATGGACAAAGAGAAAGCATAAATCTAGTAAAGTATGACTGATGTGCTTTGATGACAGCTTTCTCTTTGGAGAAGGAAAAATATTTCCACTGATAGCAAAGTAATGGAAAATTCTCAGTAGCATTCATATCTGAAAGCCACTGTCCCACAGGTTTTTGATGCAAGTACTTTGTGCACTGGTGAATATTTTACATGTATGTGCTAGCCTATAGTTTATATAAACAAATAAAGGTTTATATATAGCTTATTTATTGCCTTCCCTGTTGTTCCTCAAAATACCTATCCCATCCCAGCTGCATCTTAGCCTTGTAAGTCTAAATTATAAGGAAACAAATATGCCAACAGTCTTGCTGTGCAGTAGTTTCAGGTCAGTTGCATACATTGCAAGCTCAACCCACAAAAGGAAGGAAACGAGAAATTACAACACTAAGTACCACATGCATTTCTACTCTTCTCCCAGCCTTACTCTACCTTTGACAACGCTAAAAATAAAGCAGAAAACATACTGCCAGCAGAAAACACATCATGCTGGGTCTGACAGCCCTCGGTCTGCCCAGTAGCTGCCCCTGGCTCCCAGTCTCCCCAGCTGATGTTGCTGCACTCACACCCCGCATACCTGCACATAGATTCGAGTCCCTTGCCAAGGAAATTTAAGGAGACAGGGCAGACCGTGCTGATCAGATGCAGGGCATGGTTAGACCTGCAAAGAGTATACTATTAAATGGGCCTACATACATCATTACCCTTGCATCTTCCCACATTTCTTCCTCCCCAAGTCACCTAAATCCATCTCTTTCCTCACCTCTCATCTCTCACCTAAAAATCTCATAATAAATCTTGTGCCATCTCCAAAATGATCTCCCCTTGCACCCTATACTGTGTCCCATGCCACCAGGCAGCAAGCTCCCAGAGATGCTCCGGCGTTGACTCATCTGGGTGGGTTTCACACCTGGGCACTGGGGCTGAGGCTCTCCTGGGGCAGCCCCCAGGGCCCAGACAGGGCATCCTTTTGTCTGAGTCCTCACTTCATGTTCTCACTTGCCCACATGCCTCTCTTCTCTCAGAAAGGGTCTTTTAGGGTATTATGTAGAAACGGGTATTCTGTAGAGTGTATTCTAGGAGGGGATGGGGTAGTCATGAGAATCACAGAGAAGCTACATGGGGTCCAACTGAAGATCAATCTTGCCTACTATCCTGTCACCCACAGGCACCAAAAGCAGACATAGGGTAAGGAACAGGACAAGATTTTACACCTTTTCCTGACACTCTTCCCGTCTGTATTCTTGCTGCAGAGAAAACTGAGACTCATTTTAATTCACCTTTATAAATCATCCAATTTTAAGCTAAGCCTATTGCTTTATGCAGTAGAACCACTTAGCAATCTCTGAACTGTCCTGGTAATTGAAAAACCTAATCCCCACAAATCTAGCTATCTTATTTCAGTTTTAAGAGGAGGCTGTTCCTTCATAAAGGTAGAGTTTCACTGCAGATTACAGAACTGTCACATTATATATGACTTTAATAATTTGCTTGAAAAGAGGAACAAATTCATTTTTAGTTTTATCAGATGTAAATCCTACACCACCAACTTTTAGCTTAGTTGCTCCTGCTATACATGCAACAAAGGGCATTCCTATTTTCCATGGTGGAGTACAATGCATACATTAGCTCTGAGCTTGCTGATACATCCACATTGCTTGGATCTCAACATGAGCTTACCTGCCAGTTACCTGTGTATCACCCTACACAAACAGTCCAGGAAGAAACAAACAAACAAACAAGTGTTTAGAAAGGATTCAAATCCATCAAACCTTTAATGCACAGTAATACTTCTCTGTGCAAAGCCATGAGTCCGAATTGCATCTCCTTGATTTTATGGTATGAGAAGCAAATTTGGTTGATATGTAACTTGATATAGATGTACAAATTCTTTTGAGAGGAACTTATTACAATATCACTTCAATATACAAGAGCAGTGGAAAAGCATACATAAGGACAAGAGAAGCTCTTCCATAAGAGCAACTCCCCTTGCAACCAAAAATACTGATTCTTTCACACCTATTTTAACAGAGAAAGGCTAATACTCAAATCCATCAGTCAAAGCAGTTTAGTCAACGTCCCTAAAAGAAATGGCAGTTCCTCATTAGACTTCTTTGTAAGCTTCCTTACAAGAAGGGCTACAATCTCTCAAGAGCAGCAACCATCACCGAACAGGCAGGTAATGAACAAACAAATCTTTGCTAACATTTGAATGATTTAATTTTATTAAGGATTACGAAAGTACAAAAAGTAGGAAGAAACCTAGAGAGGTGGTGAAGGCTTGATTGCCTTCATTCCTTGTCTTCCACGTCTCCTCAGGTAATGGTGGACAGACCATAGCAGCATCTTGGTGTCTGAAAGCTGAACAGGTTACCTAGGTAAGCACATCTTTGGAGTACCACCTAGGTGCTCTATTTAGACAGATACAATCTGAACTTTTGGTAGGGAGTTTCCTTGCTGCTTGACAAATCCCACGGTGAAAACAGATGTTTCTCTGGAGGTGGTGATGTACTGCTGATCAGTGTACCTGAGCTCCTGGCTGTTTTTTTGTGACAATCTTGATGTGATCGGAATGGAATAATCGGGGAAGGTCTTGTACTGCTGTGCAGTGAAGTCTTCTGGACATCATATAATTCAAAAGGATCTAGCAGTCTCAATGTATACTGAAACTATATAGTTGAGAAGGTGTTGGTACCACTGTTTTTTAAGGCATGGATACTGACAAATTACTCATAGCACTGATGTCATGGTCATTTCAACAACAAATTGTAGTGATGAATGCTCAGATGAAGACAGATAGCAACTGGTGATGTCACTCTAATAATGCTCTTTAAAATGCCTGTCTTACATGGTGGCTTACACAGCACTTGTACCAGTTATTTATATGTAAATAACCACTGCAGAATGACAGTGACGGAGTCCCTCTTTGCCTGTATTTAAGCAAAATCTATATTTGTGAAGCTTGTACAGAGAGCATGCAGGACTTTCTGGAACTGTTTGCAATCTTTCCAGCTGTGCCATACTTACTTGTCACATTTCCAGCTGAATTCCAAGTGCTCCTGGACTTATAGGGAGAGGAAAAGGTACGTGCAGGCTTGGTATGCCGTGGAGGATTATGGTACACTAGAGGTGGAGTGGGTTTACAGCTTGGAAGCTTTCCAGCTCTGCATAAAGATCAAGAATTGAATGTGACCTAGTAGGCAACTGAGGACAGAGACCAGAACTTCCAGGAACATGTCCATGGGGTGCCAGAGTAGACCTAATGGCCAAGTATCAAGAAACAAGAAACTTCTCCCATAAACAAATGTTTTGCAAGAATTTACAGGCAGGGTTGGACACTCTGGGCTAGTTGTTGTGTTGGCAGCCATCCTTCAGCTCCTACGGACACCCCAGGACTACAAAGGAGAGAGGAAAACATCACATCAGTGTTCCAAAGTGATCAGTAGTGCATTCTGGCAGACGTGACATATTTGTTTTCATTCTCAATGCTAGCCTCCACCTGGTTGGACGGATGTGAGTTTTGGAGTTATGTTTTCTTTTGCTCCAACTTGCAAATTCTCTCTACACATTTGTATTGGTAACCTGACTGCACATCTTGCTTTGCTAGACTTCATGTTTGCTGTGATTTAGCTGTCTCTCCTTTTCTCTTACAGCACTCCCCAATATCTATCTCATGACTGAGATAAAAATCCAGATGATGAGCCCTCATACAGAGACTCCAACACAGTCGTCATCCTGGCAGAATGTTCCTTCTGTTCCTTTCCCTCACCCACCATGAGGTCAACTCTCAGAAATGGTAGACCGTGACAAATTTACCACTGGGATATGCTTGTGAGTCAAGTGCTCTGCTCATCCACCACAAATTATACGCTGAATTTCAGTCTCACACAGCAATAACTTAGGAAATCAATGTACGATCAGAGCAGGTATCAGCACAGTTTCCATTCGGTACAGGTCTCACCAAAGCTTTCACAAAATTCAGTACAATATTTATTGATGTGTTCCAATCTATAGACCGCGCCAAAACCATAACGGAGCCCCAAACATATGGCTGTAATATGTAAGGCAGAAGCAAGCAACACATTGCACAGCACTGCTTCCAAGGCACAAACACAATTAAAGCTCGAGAGGTCTAACATTCATTGCAAAACAATATTCAGAGCACAGCGAATGTCGAGTGTGCCCACAAGAAACATCAAACGGATGCACAGAAAGTGCTTCAGCTGGGATGTAATGTGCCTCAGCAAAGCTGCCGTCATCCAGAGCTGCTCCCTTCCAGCCACACCTGCCTCCCAGGTTTTCCCTTAACCTCCACAGTCAGTGTTTGTTCTTTTCTTTTCTTTTCTTTTCTTTTCTTTTCTTTTCTTTTCTTTT
>NC_048894.1:150486044-150488955 GCF_011077185.1 Oxyura jamaicensis
TTTCTTTTCTTTTCTTTTCTTTTCTTTTCTTTTCTTTTCTTTTCTTTCCATGAATTTGGGACTCTTACTCACGTTACTACTACTTTTACAAGTGCAAATTTTGTTACTAACCTGGCCTTAGCAGTGCTCACTCCTGAGCATCCTCATCTTTACTATATTTCACATACAGTATTGCTACAATGGAATCTGACTCCTGGCTTACAGCTTCATGGCACCTCTCCAACATGCACGAAAACACAGTGTTGTTGTTGCAACACCTGTACAGCAAATAGCCAGATCTCTGGGAGAAATATTTTATTGAGTTACATATATTCTGCAAAGAACTGGAGAGTAATTGAGGGAAAAAAAATCCAGCTTTAGTGTCTTTAAAAAAATGGAAAAGACTGGGTTTGGTGTCCAGACCCATGGGGTTACTATTTTGTTTGGTGTCCATGGCAATGGCTGTTGGCAACTTGCTTTTCTCCTACAAGGTCAGGTGCTCCCAGACAGCCACTTCAGGATACTTCCTAGCATCTGGAAAATTTACGGCTTTAAGAGGAAAAAAGAAGACGTTGGTGAGATTGTGGAAAACTTCACAGAAGGAAGGAGGAATTTCTGGAGAGGGGGGCGCCTCTGGGATTAAACAAAAAGGACAGAGAAATTGAAGAGGAGGACAGATTAACTAATGACAGAAGCACCAGAAGTCACTTTAAATACGTCTTATATAAAATAATAAAGGTAAAAACAAAGATGAAGTTTTATTCCATTGTCTAACACCTTGTGATTGCAATATCTGACATTAAAAGCAACTCTTTTATGGACTAATCAATTGCCCACATGTAAAACAGATGGTAGAATAACCTGATGTCTGGGTCTCTCACCACAACACCTTTTTTTCCAGATGTTTGCTCATTCTTCCACATCTTTTCTGTACCCTTCCAGTTTTAGGATGGCTTTTCTAAGCAGTAGGCTATTTTAATAACAATATACTGGTGACAAGTACATAGATAAAGTCACCTCTCTACTCCTACTCAGTATTTCCATGTGCATGTGCTTTGCAAAGACTGCATTAGTCTTTTTAGCATCAACAGCACACCATGAGCTCATGCTCAGCTGATTATGAAATCCTCTCTTCCCCCTCCAAGTCTGTGAGTCACTGACTGGCAAGATAAAATTTCCTATCCCGTTTGGTTTCCAATTCCTGTATAATACTCACCATGCTAGCGACGGGCTTTGTGAAAAGATCGAACACCAAATTTTGTCAGGAGCAGAAATAATGAAATCCACCATTGTGCACCCCTCTGCCTTATGATATTCTGCTGTCTGAAGGAATGTAGGCACCGAGTCTCTCTGTCATAGAGAGGTCAATATAATCACTCTTCCCTGCCCATTTCAACAGAACTAGTTGGGGTAGTATGATAAAAGGAGGTTTCTGTCCCTCTGCCAAGCTTGAAGTAAGGTAGAAGATTCAGAAGTACAAGGAGAAAGGGAAAGCAGACAACACAGACATGTCAGCCCTGTTTTCCTAAGCTATGAGACTAAATATCTGAGACTTTTTTGTGCTAAAACAATAAAAAAGGTCTTGGCCATACTCTGCACTGGCTTTATGGAGGAACACACTAGTGGATTTTGTTGGCTTTACAAGTTGAGGAGCCTCCCCTTGGCGACACGCTGACCCAGGTGGGATTGAGAGCTGTGTCTTCTTTCCATCATCCTCACCTCATTACAGGCAGACCCCACCAAAGGGACACTCTGCTGGTCCCCACAGGACATCTCTCTGCCTGTTTGCAGACAGTGTCAGGGCACAGCAATGGCTGGGGGCCATGGGGAGACCCTCTGGAGTGGCAGGGCAGGACCAGGTTGCCCCCAGGGGCTGGATGCCCAGAGGCACAGCATGGAATCATAGTATAGAGTCATTAAGGTTGGAAAAGACATCCAAGATCATCTGGTCCAACTGTCCCCATACCACCAATGTCACCCACTAAACCATGTCCCTAAGCACCACATCCAGCCTTTTCTTGAACACCCCCAGGGACGGCGACTCCACCACCTCCTTGGGCAACCCGTCCCAAGGCCTGACTGCTCTTTCTGAGAAGAAATGTCTCCTCATTTCCAGCCTGAACCTCCCCTGGTGTAACTTGAGGCTATTCCCTCTAGTTCTATCACTAGTTATCTGCAGGAAGAGGCCAACCCCCGGCTCCCCACAGCTTCCTTTCAGGTAGTTGTAGAGAGCAATAAGATCTCCCCTGAGCCTCCTCTTCTCCAGACTAAACAACCTGAGTTCCCTCATCTGCTGCTTACAGGACTTGTGTTCCAGGCCCTTCACCAGCTTCGTAGCCCTTCTCTGAACTCTTAAAATAGGAGGCAGCTTCACAAGGTCTGAGCCAAGCTGGTGGTTAACCCTGGCCAGCAGCCAAGCACGCATACAGTCTCTCATTCACTTCCCCCTGCAGCAGGACAGAGGAGAGAATAGGAAGAACAAAAGCAATACAGTTTGTGGGTCAAGATGACCCATATTTAATAAAAGAAGGAAAAAGAATGAAAATCAACAACAAGAAACAAGCACCATAAAGGCAATCACTCACCACCTCCCACCAGCAGACCCAGCCAGTCTCCCTGTAGCAGCCACTCCAGAAGACAAAAGCCCCAACATTATTCTTCCTCTGCCCCAGGTTTAATTTTTGAAGTTGACTTTATATGGGGTGCAATATCCCTTTGGCCAATTCTGGTCAGCTGCCCTGCTTGGGTCCCCTCCCAGTCTCTTGCCCACCCAGAGCCCACATGCTTAGGGGACAGAGTGGGGAAAAAATAATATACACATATATAAGAAAAATTGAATGGAATGGAATGGAATGGAATGAAATGAAATGAAATGAAATGAAATGAAATAAAATAAAATAAAATAAAATAAAATAAAATAAAATAAAATAAA
>NC_048894.1:150488965-150522371 GCF_011077185.1 Oxyura jamaicensis
ATAAAATAAAATAAAATAAAATAAAATAAAATAAAATAAAATAAAATGGAAAGCCTTGGTGCTGTGTAAGCACTGTTTGGCAACAGCCAAAACACCAATGCGTTATCAGCACTGCTTTAGCCACAAATCGAAAACACATACCGTGTTGTGTTTTGCTATGAAAAAAATAAGCTCCTTTCCAGCCAGACCCAGTTCCACCCTTATTCCACACCATACTATTTGTACCATATTCAGGTCCTACGCTACCCAACACCTCCCCATCCATCATCACCCCCCTTCTCATCCCTTGACACATACACAAATATAATCTCTTTAATGTATGGGCTATCTACAATTGTTCATAAAAGTTTTTTGAGTTCATTTCGTTTACAACTTGTGCTCCACCCAGAACCTTTCCATTTTTGATGGCCTCACGTAGCACAACAGGATCCACTGGTAAACAGAGCATATGGACTTCCACCTTCTGATAATTTGTTATACAGTGGGGCCTCTTAGGCATGAGCCACCTCCACAGGCAATGCTCTA
This sequence comes from Oxyura jamaicensis, assembly GCF_011077185.1. Lineage (NCBI taxonomy): Eukaryota > Metazoa > Chordata > Aves > Anseriformes > Anatidae > Oxyura > Oxyura jamaicensis. Next base: position 150,489,491 of record NC_048894.1, read on the forward strand.
GAATATTTGGAATATTTGCCTTCTGAACAGATGACCTCTTCCAGGATTCGTGGGCAGCTGGGGTTCCGATTTGAGCCTCTTTAATGATCAACTCACTCCATGTAGTGTATGTTGCACTACATGGAGTGAGTATGACCTGTCCTATGAGCATCTACTGCACCACAGATAACCACAGTACCAAGAAGAGCTGGGCTTCTGTACTATTTCTGAAGTAGCCCAAACCCCTTAATACTCCAGCTGCAAAATGCTAGAGGTAGACTTCATGTCTCTGCAGGTGTTTTCTGCTGAAGCTCCAGGTGACCCATGCTTCCTGGCTGTGGTGTAGAACGTGTTTCTTACAGCTAGTCCCATCTGGATAGGCCCAAGGCATGCCACAAAAATCTCCTGTTTGATCCATTCAAAGGCCTGCTGCTTTTTAGGCCCCACTAAAAATAGTTCTTCTTTCAGGTTACTTGAAAGATTAGGCTCACAAATTGTAATCCAGACAATGCATTCTCCAGAAACCCACTATGCCTAGGAAAGCATGTGTTTCTTTTTGTGTTAGCTTGTGGGCATATGACTGCTATGTGATCATCACACCAACAGGTATGTGGTGATGCTGATTTTGCTATTGCAACAAGCCCAGAAGCATTTATTCCTGCAAAGTCCTGCACCTGGGGAGGAACAACCCCAGGCACCAGGACAGGCTGGGGGCCACCCAGCTGGAAAGCAGCTCTGCGGAAAAGGACCTGGGAGTCCTGATGGACACCAAGTTGAACAGGAATCAGCAGTGTGCCCTTGCCACAAAGAAGACAACTGTATTCTTGGCTGCATTAGGCAAAGTATCACCAGCAGGTCAGGAAAGGTGATCCTTCTGCTCTGATCAGCACCGGTGAGGTCGCACCTGAAGCACTGTGTCCAGTGCTGGGCCTCCCACTACAAGAGGGACATGGACGTATCAGGAGTCCAACAGCAGGCCACCAGGATGATGAAGAGACCTGAGCACATCTCCTACAAGGAGAGGCTGTGAGAGCAGGGAGTGCTCAGCCATGAGAAGAGAAGGCTCGGAGGGGAACTTATCAATGTGTACAAATACCCAAAGGGAAGGCGCGAAGCAGGTGGAGCCAGGCTCTTTCCAGTGGTGCCCAGTGCTAGGACAAGAGGCAATGGGCACAGACTGGCACACAGGAGGCTCCCTGCAAACACCAGGCAGCACTTCTGTGCTGTGTGGGTGACAGAGCTCTGGCACAGGCTGCCCAGAGACGTTGTAGAGTCTGCATCCCTGGAGATCTTCAAAACCCGCTTAGACATGGGCCTAGGTGACCTGCTTTGGGTAGCCCTGGTTGTGTAGGGGCTGGACCAGATGAACCCCGGCCACTGCCACTGTCATTCTGTGATCCTGGAGCAGAGGAGGAAGGCAGAACTGCTGATTTGTCTCCCCAGGATGGTTCCGGGAGCACTGGGGCAGCACCACCACAGGACCCAAACGCCAGGCGTGCCCCAGGGCTGGAGCTTTTATCAGCGGCCTCCCAGGGAAAGCAAAACAAACTGATAAGCAGCACAGCACCGGCTGACAGCAGCCTCCACGCAGCCCTAGAGTTTAACACATACCATGAAAGTGAGAGACTAAGTCAGTGCTGCAACCAGAATTGGCAAGAACCGCTTTATTGGGTATAAATCCAGCTTTATTGGGTACAAATCCGGCTTTATTGGGTACAAATCCGGCCGGGCAGGCTCTAACGTGCCACTGCCTCGAGCCTTCCCAGCCTCATGGCCGGCATTGTGGTGGGTCAGTGCCATCAGCAGCCAAGCACCCACCCCAGTGGGGCGGGGAGAGAGAAAAAAGCTAAAAAGTTGGACAAAAAAAAAGGGAAAAAGAAGGGGAAAAAAGGTGAAGAAGGAGAACACACCCTAAGCCTCAACGCCCAGCCTCCCCCCGCTGACTCCCTTTAACGGGGGGGGGGCGGCGAGCTGTCAATCACCGCTCCCCCTCCGCGCATGCGCGCGGCTCCTTCCCTTTGTCTCCCTCCCTCCCTCGTCACGCGGCGGTGGCTGTTCCTTGATCACGTGCTGGGGGCTGGGGGGAGGGGGCAGATGGCGGCGCCCAGGCGAGCTTCGCGGTGCCGTCGCGGAGCGGTGACGCGGCGGCCGGGCGCGGGGAGGATGGGGCTGGGGCCGTGAGGGAGGCAGAGGAGGGCGGGAGGGCGAGGGTGGGGGTGGCTGCTGCCGCCGCTCCGGACACCTCAGCGGGGGGCGAGGCCTCAGGGGGACGGCGCCGGAGCCCCGCCGGCTGCCTCGGGGCTCGGAGGAGGCGGTAAGGAGGGAGGGGGGGGGCGCAGTGCTCCTGCGGGCCCCTCGCGGCGGCCCTTCCCTTCTCTTCCCTTCCCTTTCCTTCCCTCCCTCAGCTCTTTCCATCCCCGGCCCGCCGTGCCGAGCCCCCTTTGTGCCTGCAGCGGCAAGGATCTCCCCCCCACCCGGGTCCCCCTGCTGAGGTGGGAGCTCAGGGCTGCGGGCCCGGGGCTGCTTCTCTGCAGGGGGCTCCGGCCCTGCAGGCTGGCAGCCCTCAGGAGGCTGCCTCCTCGTCTGCTGCTCTGTGGTAATAAGTAATGGGGTGATGTGGGGTGGAAGGGGCCTTAAAGGTCTTCTAACTCCAGCCCCCTGACGTGGGCAGGGGTGCCACACACCAGAGCTGTTTGGCCAAGGCCCTGTCCAGCCTGGTCTTGAAAGCAGTAAGCTCAGGGAGTCGCGACAACAAGGGCAGTAGTCGGGCAGAAAAACATTTCCTAGTAGTGACAGAGTTGTCAGAAATACTAAAAGGCGGTTGCGAGGGAAACTTACGTAGTGGTAAGGATGACACTCAAGATTGCATAAAAACGTTGAAGATAGCTTCCCCCCCTTTTTTTTAACCTCTTTTTTTTTGTGACTTTCATCTTTTTGGCCGTGTTTATCTTTTCATTTACGTTCCCCGTAAACTGCTTGTTTGTTTTTGTAATTTTCCCTGCAGGCACTATGTAACTGATAAGCAGAAACACGCATAAAATCACACAACTGATAAACCAAAAAACACAGCAAGAAATGACGGTGTAGTACCATTTCAGAAATGGACAAAATTATTATTATTTTTTTTAAAGTTAGACTTAAGGTTGACGATAGGGAAGGGGGTAAATCTGAGTAAAAACATACGTTTTTTCAGTGCCTTCTTTCGGACCTGATTACACTTCTGAAAGCCAAGTGAGTTAATGGAAATTCAGGATGCAAATTTCACATCTGTTTCCAACTTCTGCCATGTGTTTGTTGTCAGTGACATATTTTAGACAGCAGTACGTACTTTAATACGTTTTTTTTTCCCTCCGAAGGTAGTGAAAAAGAAAGTTTCAAGATGAGTAAAAAGCCTCCAAATCGTCCTGGAATCACATTTGAGATTGGTGCTCGTTTGGAGGCACTGGACTATTTACAGAAATGGTATGGAAGACCTTGCACAGTATTTGTTAAGAGAAAAATTATTATATATTGTATATATATATATATATAGTTGTATATTTTAATGCTTAACTAACTCGTGCACCTATTAACTACCTGTTTCACATATGAACTTCATAACTGTCCAGATATTGCTTAGAACTACTAGGCTTTAGGAAAATATTCTTCAGAAATCAAACAAAACTTTTATTTTTTTTTTTGTTGTTGTTTGTTTTAGTTTGTTTTTTGTTCCTCATGCAGCCACGGTAATCATAGAGCATTTCCAGCATAGCGTGGAATGCTGGGGTCGTGCACAAGGTGATCCCATGTGTTAACGTGGCAAACTTCTGTCACTAGAGATTTCCTTTGTTTTAAGTTTGAAGGCATGCAAGTGAATTTTCATGTTCGGTTATTGTACTTCATATAAACTAGAAAAAAAAAACATCCTTAAACAGAGTTCATGGAACAGGTAAAGTATGATTGTATTTGTATTAGTCAGCCAGAGGAATAACGTGCTTAGAACTGAGCCTCTGCACCATCCAGGCATTTTGTAAAAGTCAAGAGTATAAAATGGAAATGTAGGACTCACAATAGTGGGGCAAAGGACCCCACTACACGGCCCGTGTATTGTCAGAGGAGTCATTCTTTTTAAAGACAAATTCTTAGCCAAACTTTACTTAATGCAAGTTTCATGACGTGCTGGCCGTTCTATTTCAGTCTGAAAAAAACTCTGGTCTGGTTAAAGTTAATGACACTGGGAGTTGATACAGAAGTTTTTTGTTAGCTGCTGTTGATGACTGGTTAGTGCTAGGAGATGTGAGAGCCTGTCCCCACTTCTCTGATGAAAAGATTTGGGAGAATTGAGGATTCTCATGTTCATGTAAATATCTGATCCTGCAAACTCGCAAGTATGTGACAGACAGCTCTGTATACTATTTACATGTTTAACCCAACTTTTTTATAGAAAGCGGATAACTACTGTAGTAAATGTTTATTTGTAGGGCTTTAATGACAGCAGAAGCGTTTGTTTTACCTAGCAGTTTTTAAAGGAAAATATAGTTTAAAGAACAGTTCTTAATCCTATTTGTAGCTGTAGAGAGGATTTTCAAATGACTGATTCTTTAACTGAATGCCAAGACCAGAAAACTATCTGAATGGTACTATAAAAACATTGTAACTTTATTAGATCCTTATTCAAAACCTCCTGTGACAAAAGTAACTGGCTAATATAACAAGATAACAAAAGTTAGTATGTAAAAGAGCTTCATCTTGATTATATCAAAGGTAGATTCTGAATATCCACAGCGTATAGTTTGTATCAGATCTGTCCAGCTCTTCCACAAGAGAGGGTTGCAAGTCAGTTCTGGAGTAGTTTTGTGCATGGTTTGCATGGCCGTGTGGCAGACCTGTGGCAAACAGCTGAGTGCTTGCTATTTTCAGGCAGAGTAGGATTTATTCTGAACTTTCTAGGAACTGATTTGCCATCTGGACCAGTAGGTAGGCAGGCCAAGTTTTGTGTGTGTGTGTAAACATCTGTGATGCCATGGGAGCAGGAAGTTAATATTAATTTTTTTGCAGTTACAGTAGCAATTAAAACAGGGCTCTTTGTCAACTGAAATAATATTCACGCACATAACCAAAGAGCTTGTTAGAGAAGGCTTACTGTCATGTTGTTATTAGGGTGACACACTCTTAGCTGTTTAACTGTTGCATAAGGGGGTGGTGGATGTTTTTTAGATCCTTTCTATATATAAGCTGTATGCAGTCCCCTCATCTGCATGCAGAAATAGAACATACTCCAAAGAAAACAAAGTTGCTTGGCTTATATGAAATCATTGTTTTTTTTTGTTTTTTTTTTAACAAAGCAAAAAACGAAGAGCAGTAATATAGCTTAGCTCCTTCTTCTTTGTACAAGCAGCAAAGAGAAAAATACTTGCTAAAAAATAGCTTATAAAAGGGGTTTCATTTTTTTCATTTTTCTGAAAGCCTTCTGTCATAGAAAGACCTGATGTTCATAAAATAATAAATTTTAAACGTTAATTAAGAAATGCCTGTAGAGGAGCAGAGTTAGTAAAGTTTTGCTGTATGAATTTTGCTTTCTGAGACACTTCTGCAGGTTGTAAATTTTAGGAGTTGTTGAAATTTACCTGATGAAATCCAGCGTTCTGCTTGAATTCCTTAAATTTTGGAGATGATACTGTGTACCGGGACTACTTATTGCTTGGGAAAAAAAAATACCTTTAAATGAGACAGTGTTTGTGTCACCAATATCATTTGGCATACGCAAGTACCGAGCAGGGGAAAGCATGGAAAAAAATCAGCAAAGGCAGCCTGTCAGTGAGCATGTTTTTGGTGGTGTTTTGCTTTATTTTGGAGGTAACTGTGGTTGCTTCCTTAGAAACTGAAAAACACAGTATGCCATTGCAAGGGAGGTCACCTGAGATAATGAATTTGTACCACTTGTTAAATTTGGATTTGCTAAAAGCAAGCTCTGAAATGCAGCTTTAAACAAAATCCACGTGAACATCTGTCGGCAAGTAGTAAGTGAGGTGGAATTGACTGTCATTAGAAAATTGTTAGATAGATGAAAGCTAATTAGGGACATGGAAGATAAGGCCTGTGAGGAACATGGGCATGCTCAGCTTGGAGAATAGAAGGCTTCAGGAGACCCACACCAGCCTTTCTGTAGCTACACAGATGACCAAGAAGCAGATGGTGAGAAGACAAGAGACAACTCTCATTTCAAGTTTCAGCCTAGGTACAAGGAAATATTTTTCTCCCACGAGGGCATTCAGGCAGTGGAACAAAGAGTCCAAAGAGTCTGTGGAGTCTCCAGCAGTGGAGGTTTTCAAGGCTGGATAAAGCTCTGGGCAACGTGCTGGGATCCCGTAGCTCACCCTGCCTCAAGTGGGTGGTTGGATTGGAGACTTCTGAGGTTCCTTACATCTTGAATTATCCTACAAACCCATATTAATAGTGACACATGGGCAAGTGCTCTTCAACTCTCACGGCCAAGACAAATGGAACAGCAGTAAAGCTGTCGCTCTGTTGTGTTCCCACCTGTGAGAATGGTTCTTAAGCTGTCAGTCCCGTGAGTAGTACACAGTATGTGTAAAGTTGACGTATTTAAAGACAGATCTTGTGAATTCTGTTGCTCCAGCTCTTTACTGATTGTCCTGTAAGTGCCAGGTATTGCTTTGAAACAGTTATTTTTCTGAGACCGTAATTTCCATTAATTATGTGTAAAAATCTAAGCTGTAAAGAAGGTGGTATAGGAACGTGGCCCTTACAGCAGATCTGGAATGCGAACAGCTCACCAAGATAGGCCAGTTATCAGAATAACAGCAATCTGACTCAGTATGTTTCATTATTTCTTTTATTTTTACTTTCCTTTATTTTCTTCCCCCAGTATGAAAGTCTTTACCTGCAAGGCTTTGAGAAATCTTATTTTTCAGTCCTTGCTTTGGATTTCAGTTGACTGGGACACCTGAAAGGTTGGTTATTTGAAAGGACTGAAGGCTCTGCTTTGTATTGTCATAACGTAGGCTAGAAGCTGGGGAGGTAGAAGTAGGCTTTGCAGACTTTTCAGATGCAGGAAGACTATTTGTGGAGAGGTCAGAATGGAGCACATTTGCTATTTTATCCTCGATGAGGCAGAAGGAAACACTTTTTATACCATTATTGTGAAGGCAGGAAGTATCTGTCTGTTTCTAGACTTTCTCTAAGTAATTTAACTTAGGCAAATTACACAGTATTTTTGCATCCATATTTACGGTACGGAATAACAGTTTTCTCACCTTGCAGGGTAATTCGCTGCTTGTTGGTCACTTTTGAAGGGTCAAAAGGAAGATGATAGAAAAATGAAAGCAGTTGTCCTTGTGGCCATTGGTGCGTTGGGTGGATTGGAAAAAATGAGAATTTTTATACCGTCAGGAAATGAAAGCTGGGAGTCTTCCCAACATTTTTTCATGTTTGAATGTTGGAGTTTCTCTCCCGTGCTTCGTAATGTAAATTTTGTAAGCCATATAATTTTTACAGCTTTACAGAAATATTAGGTAATTCCTGCAAGGTGGAATCTGTGGAACCTGAGCCTGGAGAACATGCAATATATAAACTGTGCGGAGGTCGTTAGCTGACAATGGTTTTCCTGCTCTGTCTTTGAAAAATGAGAACAAATATAAGTGGATGAAATTTTATTCAGGCTTATGAAATGCTACTTCCAGCATGCTTGCATGCTATTTAAAAAAAAAACAACTAACAAGCCTTGCAAGTGGTTATTCCTTACCATAAGAACAACGCTTTCATTAATGAGCTGGAGTGTGGTGGTGTTTTTTCTGTAAAAATAAAGACCACTTTCTCAATATTTTAAAGTGTATTTTGCAGTTCAATTGCACTCTTACAGTTTGTTCTGGATGAATTTTGGCAAGTCTGCCCTTTATATCAAATTCATTCTGATCCCTCGGTGTGGAGTACTTGCTTTAAAAACCTGGTATTGAAAATGTTGCTGCCATTTTATCTCTTACGGGCAGGAAGCACATACTGGCCTTTGAAACAGTTATATAATTTGGGAATATTTTTTTTTTCATTAAAAGTACAAAAGCTGTAACACCAGAAGACTGTTTCTGTGCAACTTAAAACTTGCAATAGTAAATTTTGTAATACATATGTTCTTTTTTTTTTTTTCCACTATGGGATCAGCATTGTGAAATACTACTGTTTATGCACGTGTGGCACGTTGTGTGGCTAAATTTAGTGAATATCGAGGATAGTGTCTTGTTGCTAAATCCATACAAAGTTATTTTTGGTTTGCCTAATGACCAATCATACATAACCTGAGTAGTTCAGAGATTTGCTAAAGCTTCCATCTCTGAGGGCTGGAGTTTAATGCAAGTTTTGGATTTATTCAGGTTGAAACCACTAATTGTGGCCAGCAGGGTGAGGGGGGATTCTCCTCCTGTACTCTGCTCTTATGAGACCCCACCTGGAGCCCTGCACTCAGCTGTGGGGCTTCCAGCACCAGAAGGACATGGACTTACTAGAATGAGTCCAGAGCACAAGGATGCTCAAAGGGCTGGATCACCTCTCCTGCGAAGACAGGCTGAGGTAGTTGGGGTTGTTCGGCCTGGAAAAGAGAAGGCTCCGGGGAGACCTCATAAAAACCTTCCAGTGCCTAAAGGGGGCCTACACAAAAGCTGGAGAGGGACTCTTTGTCAGGGGGTGTAGTGATAGGACAAGGGGGAATGGCTTTAAACTGAAAGAGGGGAGATTTAGATTATATATATAAGGAGGAAATTCTTCACTCAGAGGGTGGTGAGGCACTGGCACAGGCTGCCCAGCGAAGCTGTGGATGCCCCGTCTCTGGAGGTGTTCAAGGCCAGGCTGGATGGGGCTTTGGGCAACCTGGTCTGGTGGGAGGTGTCCCTGCCCATGGCAGGGGGTTGGAACTAGATGGGCTTGAAGGTCCCTTCCAACCCAAACCATTTTATGATCCTATGGTCTTAGCATACGTTGAAGAAGAATAAATTATTGTAATAAAGTCACCATGTGATAGTATGATTATTAGGCGTTTCAGCTATGTAAAACCAGTATTGTGGACTTAGGTGCAACGCTGAGTTTTTAAGAAGTCTTTGTTAGGAAAAATTGTATTTCTTAAAGATGAACCGACCTGGTGCTGGATTTCCTATGCTGAGTGATCTCTAATGAGACTTTATATTTTGCATCCTTTCTTTTATTAACTGATGGTAGCTTTGCTTTCTTTTATTTCTCTTTTACCTCCATGTCCCTCCAATATATTAACGATTTGATGCTTGGCTTGCTGATTTTTCCTTAAAACTGTCTTCAGTCTTATATATTTGTCTCTAAGCTATATTCTGTGTTTTGCTTCCTCCCTCATACTCAGTTTCCTCTTTCCAGGACAGTATACAATATTATGCTTGTTTATCCTCTCAGTTTTCATCTGCTCATGGTCTGCTCACAGTGCTTGGAGTGACAATTTTACTGCTGATGACCAGTTAAAACTTAGTGGCCATACAAAAAATACAGCAATAGAGCTGCTGTAGCACAGTGCCATAATGGAAGTGTTACTGTGCAGATGCCTAGAAAAAGGAGAATTCTGACTTTTGGTCCCTGAATTTCATAAAATAACCACAGTTTTGCATCCCCTTCTTGCTGGCATTTGGTAAACATGAGATTTTGGATTGTAGAGAGAGAGTGCCAATGTTATGTCTGCTGTGTCACTGCTGCGGCTTGTGTGCTTCAGCTCTGGTCTTTGATCCTTACAAAGGGAGCTCCCTGTCCTCTTTTCCAGGGTTTTTCCTTCCTTCAGTCTATTAAATACTTCCTATATAATCTTTTACTTCTATGCTTAACTCTTTCAGGTAACATTGTTACTCATTTGTTTCTTGTGGTAACTATAAATTGACTTAACAAAATTACAGAGCCAGGCTCTTTCCAGGGGTGCCCAGTGGCAGGACAAGAAGCAATGGGCACAAACTGGCGCACAGGAGGCTCCCTGCAAACACCAGGCAGCAATTCTGTGTTCTGTGGGTGATGGAGTGCTGGCACAGGCTGCCCAGAGAGGTTGTGAGGTCTCCTTCTTGGAGATCTTCGGGAGAGGAAAGTATAATCAGAATCAAGGCTTAAGGAAGCTGTCTTATGGCTGGCTTTGAATATGGCTTCAAGAAGAGAAAAGTTAAACCAGAATACCAGTTTACCATAATGAAGTTCCTTAAATCCTGATGGCATTCTATTTTGACCTATGGATTTTGCTTTCTGCTTTGATAAAATGTGTTTCCAGTTTCACTGCTCTTTTTTGATTGCTGTCAACCAACCTACTTCATAGGTGAAAGGAGGCTGATCACATTGCTCCTCTGAAAGAAGTCCACTGGAATTCTTTTCTTATCAGGGAAAAGATTTATGTTAGTGGGGTGGGAAATGAGTCTGAAGCTTAAAGCTAAGGTCTTGTGTGTTGTGTGGTGTTTTTTTTTTGTTGTTGTTGGTTTTTTTTTTTAGCAGAACTAAGTTAGGAGCTTGGAGAAATTGCTCTGAAAATATTTTGCATTTCTGAAATGTGTGGATGAGACAGATGCAACAAGATGTTTGACAGTCCATGCATTCTGATCTGAGAGTAAGATGTAGCTGAAGCAGTTGCAGTGATAACCTAGAAAATCAGTTTTCTTCTTTCTGCACCTTTGAGAAGTTTAGATGTTGGGAAGCTCTATGTATCGGTGCAGCTGAGAAAGTAGGACTGGAGAAATGAGTAGTCTGAAGGAGCAAATTGAGTTTGACACGCTTTAACTGCCCTTTTCATTGTAGTTACCAGGAAAGAAGGAAAGTCTGGACTTCCTGAAAATGTCTATATTTTAATTGGAACATAGTGTTAAACATTCCTTTATCAGCATCCTTAGTATTTAGGAGAGAAAATATTTGAAATGGAAAATGTTGACAGGGTTCCTGTATCTGTCAGATGCATTTCCGGCTAATGGAATGTGCAGTAGCACTGGAAATTGGCTGCTCAAGCTCTGCCCTTTTATTATTGCTCAACAGCAGCATTTTGTTTGGAAAAACAGGTTGCATCCTAATGAAATGGAAGGCAGCTGTCCTTTTGCTGTGGCCTTGCTTTTCAATGCATTTTTTATTACCTTTAGGCCATCCATAACTTCCTCTATTCTACTGTTATATTTGCTGTTTGAACACAAATTGTTTCTCGTTTTGTTGTGGTACCCAGAATATAAATTCAGGAGAAAAAATGATAAACTAATTCATTTTTTTCAGCAGATTCTTTGCACTTCTGAATCTTTTTCAATATTCTTAAGGGTGGGAGGATCTGAATTCTGCCTCATTCCAGTTTCTCAGCATTTCACAGTGGAAGTAAGGGAATCTAATGATTTTTGATGAGGAAAATGTGATAAAAGTTTGTGACTTGCTGCCCTACTACAGCTTTATTAAATAAATCACTTTAGTGAAACAGAAATGGACAGAATGGTAGTTGTTGAAGTTAGAGAAATTTGCCATTTTTTTCCTTATATGTAATCTCAAATGTTATGGTTCCTAAATTGCAAGGATTTTAGAATCCAGGTTGCATCTTTGCCATGCCCCAAATTAGAAGCTTAAGACTTGCTTCTCAGCTCTGGTAAGTTCTGCTGAGCACATACCATCTTTGCTGAAAGTAAGATCCATACGTCAACTGACATTGTAATTCATGTGCAGTTGCAGAGAGATGACTTCTGAAACATAATTGATGTGAATCAAATTTAGTGGCAGCAATTGCTGAAGCTGATCCACAAATTAATAAGTAGCTTACATTAGAGAAGAATGCTCTGACCTCTGGGTTTGATAAGTTCCTCAGATTTGTCTGAAATCAGATAGTTTAACGAAGCACTTCATATGTTAAAAGCAATGCATGTACTCTTCAAACAATTTTATGTTCTACCTATCCCCAAGTTAACAAAAACTGTTACAGTCATTTGCTTCAAATAAACACAGGTTTTAAAATTGTTAACACACAAACGGCTAATGCCCACTTCAGGCAGTCTTGGTGTGGGTGCTCAGGTTTACATCTGTGTATAATCACCTGTGGTAAAGCTGATGACATCACTAATGTGTATAGATGACTCTTAAACTGATAGTAGGATGGCATGGAGCTTAGTATCTTAATCTTTTTCAGGCTTGGAGATTTCCCAGTGCAAGGTGTTAGTATAACTTCTTGAATGGTCACGTAAGCACTATTATATGCAAAATGAAAAAAAAAAAAAAACAGAGGAAAACAAAACAAAACAACAACCAAACCTGGAAAAAAACTTCTGAATTTACCAGTGTATGTTTGTTGTTCAAGGTATCCATCTCGTATAGAGAAGATAGATTATGAGGAGGGGAAGATGTTGGTCCATTTTGAACGTTGGAGTCATCGCTACGATGAGTGGATTTACTGGGACAGCAACAGGTTGCGACCCTTGGAGCGACCGGCATTAAGGAAAGAAGGGCTGAAAGATGATGAAGAATTTGTTGTAAGTGGCACGTGTATTTTGGTTTTGACTCATTTTGGTAAGCTGTCCGACTTGATTTCCTGCATTAAATCTATCATGTAATGTTTAAGACTTTTTTGGAAAAAATCTAAAGGTTCAAAATATTAATAACAACATTTGTTTAAAATAGGATTTTAAACCTGGAGAAGAAGTCCTAGCTCGTTGGACAGACTGTCGATATTACCCAGCAAAGATTGAAGCAATTAATAAAGAGGGTATGTATTCGTTTGTGGTCTATTGGTAAAGACTGTTTGCGTATGCTATGCTACTGCTGTGGTCACCTTAAACAGAAAACAACAAAAGGGCATGCATGTGAAGTTTTCCTCACTGCCTCAATATTCTGGTGAAAATATTTCTGTTCTGTCAAATGTAATATGTTCATCTTTTATCTAGCTGAGATTAAAATATTGAATTTTATCCTGGAAGATAAAATGTTCAATGTTTACTCAGTGCTGGGCAGAGCATTCTTTACACGGTGTTATAAATACCAGCACTTGGTGCTGGTTTGGGTTACTCTTGATAGATTTAAATTTTCTTAATTGTTTCAGGAAATGGTCTTTTTGAAGTTCTACTGATGGAGTAGAAATAATGAGAATCGGGAAGTAGAACAAATTAATTTAGACGCAGTACTTCTTAATGGGGTAATATCTCTAGTGAACATAAGTAAAAGTCAGATGAGGATTTGATTGTGAATTGAAAATTGAATTTTTCTTCAGTGTGGCAACTTGAATATTACCTGATTGTTTCAATGAATTATGAGCAAAAGTGTTGTTAGCATAAACGTGGTTGAAAGTGTCGAAGTGGACGAGTGTCAACGTAAAAGCAGGGTTTCATTGGGCTTGTCTCTTATTTTTCTTAAAGTTCTTGATTAAGCATGTAGATAACATTTAGTTACTTTTTTCATATGGCCTGCAAAGTATTCTGATAAAGCTTTCATAGTAATGAGTTGTCTGTTTCTCAACTACTCATGATGCTTCCATCAATCCTCTTCTAGGAACATTCACAGTACAGTTCTACGATGGTGTTATTCGGTGTCTTAAGAGGATGCATATCAAATCTATGCCAGAGGATGCCAAAGGGCAGGTAAGAATATTAGGCATCTTTTTGTTAGGTTTTATAGTGATTTTTGTATCTTGAGATCGTAAGAGTGTTCTCTAGCACAACAAGTTTTAGATTAATATTTATTCTAGGGCCTGTACTGTCTTGCTTCACCATTTTTATGGATGATATATCAGAGTGTGCTGCTCACATAGTCGTGCCTTTATCTGATATGTCTACCTGCTGTACACTCTGTTGCTGACTAATCTGTTCCCAGAGTTTTGTCTTGCATGGTTTACAAAAGCAGGGACGTCCAGAGACATTTTCCTTTGATATCTTGTGGCCTTTCAGGAAAAAGCTTTTACTTGTCAGTAGTTTGTGCTGGTGATTTATTTTAATTATTTTTTTACTCTCTTGGTTGCTACAGTGGTAGACTTCTGCCCACGTGTTCTTATTAACATGACTGCTTAGTGCTTTTTTTCCCCTGTATCAAAACGTTTGGGGGTTCAAACAGATAAATATTTCTCTGTCTCTGAACAGTGCCCTGTCACTGTTGAAGTAGAGATGCTGAGCAGAAGTGAAGGCTGTGAAGCAAAGGATATGATTGAGAAACTAGGCATATCTTTACTCATAAAAGCAAAACAGCATCAAAAACTGATACGTGCTTTCAGTGGAAATGCTATTGGGTTTATCTTGTGTTCTCATCCTTAATGAGAAATTACTCCACTGAAACTAGTTGAGATAAGAAATGTAGAAAGGTTGAATACTTGCTCCCAATTTTCTTCAGAATATAACTTTTAACCTGAGGAACAAAATTCAGTATTTTATAATTACAATTGTAACTGTGTTTTGCTCACCTGATAAAGGCAGATGGATAATATAATTGGCCTGAAAACTATGTTTCTGGCCTACGTGTTGCAGGTGGATGTATACTTGAGTTGATCATCTCTACACAGAATATTGTAACATTGTGCAGGCAAAACTTGCACTATTTAAACTACTTTTCCTTAAAGAGATTAAACTGAAATCCACGGTCACGCTACCACTGGTTTCTTGCTGTTTCTTGTTGCAATAACTACTGAAGCTGTGTGTAAATATTAAAAAATAAATAAATTGTTTTCAGTATGATAGTAAGTTAGGAAGCTAGAGTATTCTTTTTTCCTTCATAAAAAGGCAAACTTTGGGTAACGTGGTTGTGACTGAACTAAAACAGTCCTTTGACAGTGATCAAGTCCTTTACTCGATCCTGCACTTTATCCTAGGAGCCATGTCTAGTCCCAGGTTACTACCACTAGGCATTTTCAGCTTTAAAAAAAATTAAAATCAGTTTCTTACAGATGCTGATTAGCAACCACTTTGATGTCCAGACATGCTTAGTGTCAGTCCAGCTTATCTATTATCTCTAATTTTGCATAATGATTGAGAGTTATGGTGTCAGTCTCATGCATCTCAGTAGTAGGTAGCTTCAGTGAGGTCTTCAGAAAGAATAAGTAAGCTAAACTTAGACTTCTTAAGAAGGATTAAGAATTTTTAAGGCTATCTTGAAGTAAGAACAACACAAGCAAGCTTTCTGTACTGCTAGTTGATTCTAGTTCTATTACTATATTCTGCAAAATTCAAGGTAGGCATGAAGCTGTAGCTTATGAAGGCAAAAGTAACTTTCTGCAACATCAATTTTCATGATTATGCTATGATAAAAACGTTTCTTACATGATATTTTTGTGGTATTTGAGAAGATAAATGTGATCTAAGTTCTTTTAAATTCAATAATCTGAAACCGAGTCTTGTCTAGGCTTAGAACTCGAATCCTTTTGATTTTATGCATTACATATTTTTTTTTGATGACGTTTACTGGAAATGATTTAGGTTTAAAAGAAGAAAAAAGATTTTGATTTGGAACATAGTGGAGTTGGCAGATGCAACGCTTCATGCTTAATGTAAACCTATGGCTTTTTTTTGTCTTTTTCCAAAGGAAAAAATAATCTCAGGAGATGAATTTATGCTTAAGATACTACTTACGATGTAGCATGTGAGCAAGTTTAGCAAATGTAATATCCATTTGGAATGCATTTGCTAAGCGTGCAGAATTTGGATTAGGTGGAAGAAAAGAGATAGGGACTAGCCAATTCTTTGCAAATGAATATTCATGGTATAACGTACTTATAAGAAGATATTAAAGATCCATTTTTATGGGACTATTACTATTAAATATTTTTGTTCTTTGTCTAACTAGAAGTGTGTGACTGAACAGAACCAGAACAGGAACAGTGGTTATCCTCTTCAGAGGCAAATGCCTGTGCCGAGCACACTTATTCTGTCAGTAATTTTAAGTGTGTTGGTGCCAATAGCAGTATACGATTTTCAAAAGTGAGAAACGTAGTTTTATTTGAGCTTAGCATGTCTTAAAGTAAGAGACTGTAAACACTAATGCTCATGTGCCATTTTTAAGCTATAGTAGATGTTTGTGTTTTATAAGACTTAGCTGTGAGGCTGGAAAGCCAACGTTTTCAAAGAAGAGTGGAAAATATTTGTATAGTTCCGTGCAATGAGACCGTAGGTTAGGTTGTTCAGTAGAGAAGCTCAAATTTATTGAAATCACGCAGAAATGTGGATAAAGTAGTACAGAGAAAATAAAAAGAAAAAGATGGGGATATTAAGACTGCCCTTGTTAGAGCACATATAAAGTATTCGGATAACTTACTTTTTCTGTTTCATGTTTTTTGTTTTATCTTTGATGTAATTAGGCGCGCGAGAGGGAGCAGATAGCGCCGGAGCTGAGATTAGTGACGGAAATCGAACCAAAAGAAGTGAGTTTTGAGGAGGGTTTTGAAGGAGAGGGAGGGGACTTGGCACGCAGGAAGAGGAAGCTGAGGAAAAAGCATGGATTTGCAATTGGGACAGAGGAAAAAAGAAGATATGACAGGAGACAATGTGAGCCAAGATCTAGGTGGGGCAGACCCTTTAGAATCTGAAAGGTGAGGGTAAGGAATGCAGTCTTTGGAATCAGCCAGTCAATAGGTTGATGGTGTTTTATGTATGTGTATGTATGAATGTGTGGCAGTTGGGAATCATGGCATGTCAGGAGAGGGAAAACAGCTGAATTTGTAGGACTGTGGAGAAGGCTACACCCAGGCTGTAGGTAGGTGAAGAGAGAATGATGTATGTGAGTTGTTACTGGCACAAGGGTTGGATTTTAGAGGTGATAGTGTTTTTGAATTCCCACTTTTGCAGGTTTGAGATTATGAAAGGGAATACTTTAAAATGCAAGCATTCTAGCCAATTAATGTGCAAGGCTGTTGGGTAATCTCTACTAACGTATTTCTTGATTGTGCGATTTCCTGTGCTTTGATTCAGTGAATCTAATTAGTATAATGACAGTTTTTCTCATTAGTGATAAAGTACTGATTTTTCTTCTAACTACAGTGTCCCGTTACTTCTCTCCTGCAGTTGTCTCAGCTTACTTGAAAGATGAATCTTAGAACTAAAAAAAAAAAAAAGGAAATATAACTTTTTAAAAAATATATGTAAGTGAAAAGCATTCACTTGAATGAGATAGCATGGGAAAGGGGAAATCAGGCTGGATGGATGGTGCAGTTACAAAACCATAGCCAGTAAAGTGACAAAATCAGGACACCAGGGACAAGTATAAAACACTCCTCTTGGGAGGAGCTTGTTTATTCATTTATAACGTATTCTTATTTGGATCCTTGGCTTCGTGTATAACGGAGTGCACCAGGAGCAAGTCCTGCTATTAACATTTGGTGACTAGCATGTGATATCTGTGGTACGTGATGTTCTGCTCTTGTGATTGACAGATTAGTTGCTTTACGACAGCCTTGAGGCAGATTTCAGAATGCACTCTGCTTTAGGCTCTCACTGTTTTTTTCTCTTAAAAAGTCTGAGAGAGATCCTGCTTCAAGATGTTTGTAATTACTGTGGTCTTCAAAAGAAGTAGTCACCTTAGCATGTCAGGTGTTTAGGTAGTCCTAACAGGTGCAGCTCAGCTGAAGTTCAAGGATAAAAACAAAACAAAACAAACAAACAAACAAAAAAACAGGAATTACCTGTGTCACTTCAGTGCTTATGTTTACTGCAGAGCCAGAATAAAAAACGAACCCACTGAGCTTCAGCCAACTGTGAATCACAAAATCGAGGTTGGAGGGGATCTCTTGAGATCACCTTTTCCACTTCCCCTTTCAAGGTTCCCTTCACTGAGTTTAATCTTAAAATATTAACCTATAAAACATATTTATCACCACAACTAATATCTCTCTGCTGTGGCTTCTGAATGTTTAACCTTTGTTTGTTTCATAGTTGTGTCCTGCCACCCTTTGTACACTCTATGTCTTAAGGAAAGTAACCGAACAATGAAATAAAAAACAAAAGCCCTTTCTGTGGCACTAGAACAGCTACCATTAAAACAGGTTACTTAGCCAGTGTGGTCCTTGAAGCTTGAAATCTTCTTTGGAAAGTTTCTGATTTCAGGGTGCTTTAGCTTGACTGGAAATGAAAAGACTGCTTAGAAGATATTTTCATACACTTTAATTGTAAGATCCACGCCCCAACCATTTTACTGATCCTCTTCATCCCTTGGCCAGAGTACAGTGTAAGACTCTCAGGTCTTCTAACTCCTCACCAGCACAAATAGCTCAATCCCTTTTTTGTCCCGCTGGATGGGCAAGGCTCTGGATGGACTGGAGCTAATGTGTGTGCTCTTTTTGCCTGGCCAAAAAAGAGGTATGTGTGTCTTTGATTGAGTACGCAGCTGGCATTTAAGAGACTCTCTTTGTGGCTGGCATGTCACCAAATGGCTTTGGTAGCTGCCTGTTTTTTGCAAGCATTGCTAAAGTGCTTCCAAATTATTCTGCCACTAGCTAGATTGAGTGTATGCATCTTGCATTGGCAGTTCGGATGTGGAAGACTATTTTAGAGGCATCGAAGCTCCTGGCATTTAGGTGCATAGCTTGACACGATACATAACATGCAATGACATAAACATACTGAGTTATGGAAAAGGAAGAACATAACACAAGCAAAATTAATGCTTTTTGTAATTTGTGTTATGCTCTCGTACATCAAAGAAGGCAAAGAAACCTCAGTAGAACAGAAAAGTTGTGTTGAAACAAAACTGATTTACAAAAGTTAAGATGCTTCGGGTGCCTCATATGTTAACATAACAAGGAAACGTTCCAGAACAAAATACGGTTAATTTAAAGTTGGAAGAAAACTTTTACTATTTGTAAAACTCATGGGGATAAAAGACAAAAAATCCTTATTTTTTAAATATTTGTCAGTGCAAATCTGAAAATGCTCTTGTAGCAATGTAGTAAATCATTAACGTTCAAACCACATTCATATGCGTAATTCTTACTGGTGGAGGATGAACATTGTTATTGGTTTTATTTCACACGTCATTTCTGCATGTGAACTCTATACCTCAATGTTAAAATATTTGAAGGAGTACTCTCTCAATAAAGATCAACACAAAATTTTTACAGTCAGATTGATCCGTGACACTCAGGAGGCACAGGACAGGAGTCTGATCACTTCAAACTAATGGAAAGAGCTGCCTGGGCCTTGGAGGTTCTCTCCTTTGACTATAGGGTAACGACTTCGTATACATGCTGGAAAGTAGATGAATTTGGACTGCAACTTCTGCTGTTCACTCGTTGAATGTTTGTATATGGTCAGATAAGACATCATCCAAAATCATACTTTATTACCTTTAGAAATGGATTCTAAAATTCAGTTGTGTTATAGAGCACTTCACTGAAATTACTGAATGAAACTTGTAATACAAAAAGAATGCTGTCCACAGCTACTCTGGAAATGCCGATACTATTAGAAAAGACTTGTCCTTGCTTTATCAGTGTAATTCAAGAAGAGCTCTGTCCAGTTGTGGAGCTCGCTGGACTATGATTTGAGTTGATTTTAGTTTTGAATAACAAAACAAAAAAAAAAAGAGCAACAATGGAATTGGTATATTTCATTCCTAGAGGTATTAGAAAAAGGTCAGTGTTTTGAGTGTAGGAGCTCCTGGGTTTCTAGAGCTATGATACACAAAATAGGTAGCAGAGAATGCCGGCAGCCAGAATCTCTATGCAATGTTCTTTTGAAGGTATTTTGCTTTTTATACTTCAGGTTTATTTAGGCAATTTGGGAAACTCGTTTTTACCTTTACCACTCCTTGAGTGCTAGTGATAATAATAAATTCAACTGTTTATGAACACTTCTGAATGAAATTCCACGGGGTTTATAAGTATTTTCTATTAAAGTCTAAGACACTTTTTAATACTTATTTAACCATTTTTTCCTTTTTGGAGGATTGGATAGCTTTGGTCAAAGCTGCTGCTGCAGCAGCAGCCAAGAACAAAGCAGGAAGTAAACCTAGAACCAGCGCAAACAGCAATAAGGATAAAGAGGATCGAAAATGGCTAAAAGTTCCTTCAAAAAAGGAAGAAACCTCAACCTCTACAATCATGCAGGAAGTCCAAAAAAAGGAAGAGGAGCCTACATCTAGTGACACATTTGGTAAAAAGAGATTCTTTAAAAGATAAGGTTGTTTGTTTGTTTTTTTTTTCTTGTACCATTGAGTTAGAGTTCACATTTTTAATTTTGCAATGAAGTAATAAAAAGTATTTCTAGAGGAATATGTATCATTTGTTAGTAGGATGCCAGGTATGATACCTAGTGTTAATCTGTTAGGAAATGATTTTTACCAGTTAACTCAAGTTAGGTCAGCACTTGTGCACAAATTCTGACCACCTCTAATGAGGACAACCCAGGGTTTTGAATGGCTTTATTGTGCTCTCTGGTTCATATTCCTGGATCTTCCATTATTTGTGAGAGAACCTTCAATACTGTTTTAAGAAAAAAAAAAAAATCCAGTATTGATGATTTATCCATATTCAGGAAAAGCTGAAATGATTTCTGGTTTGATAAGAATCTGTTTATTCTAATAGTCTTTAACCACTACATTTCTTACAACAATGAGTAAAAATGACAGATCCACATCTAATGAAACAGTGTATAATACTCAATCTTTAGAATATGCCAGTTTCAATTTTCTAATAGCTATAAAGGTTCTTAACTCCAATATTCTAATACCACTTCTGAAATACTAAATATTTTGGGTTTTGTTGCATGTTAACAAAATGTGTGTTTTAGATTTCTCTTTTTGTTTAAAAGTAGGATTTCCTGTAGTGGATGTTCCAAAGATGGCCTTTGTGCAGGCAGAGAGCACGTTATCACACAAGAGGAAAAGTAATCTAGGCAACTCGTTTCAGGCAAAGAGAGCTCGTCTTAACAAGATCACTGGTAAAATATTTTTTGTTGTTGATATTTTTTTGTGTGTTTTAATGTAGTTAAACACAAATGTTTCCATATAAGGTATTAAAGTAGATGCACAAAAGCATATCCATCTGGCAGGTATTCATTAGTCTTTTACTTGTTTAGAAATTTAAAGGAATTTATATGAAGTAATAAAAATCGACCTTGCTCATAGATTCAGAGTATGGTCTCTGACTTGAGCTGGTGTGTGTGGTTTTAGTTTTATGAAAAGCTAACCATTCCGAACTTCTGAATTTCCTGAGTATGTGTATTTGCTTTGATTCCAGCCACACAATTTTCTGTATTATCAGGTGAATTTGGTGTTTGTACAAGTTCATAACTCAAGACCACGTTGAGTAGTTAAGTAACTCCACTGTAAATTAACACTTCCTTGGAAGATTAAAAAAAAGCTCCATTTTGCCATAAAGTAGAACTGTTGCTGAAAAGTTTGCAGTATGCTGTGTAAAAAAAAGTATGCAATGGTAACCTTCTAATTGAAGCAATGAAGAGCTAAAAAGTTTTGGTTGTGTGTGTGTTTTTTCTTCAATGCATAAGGCAAGCACTTTCTATATTTATTACTGAAAGGAATTAAATAAAAACATATATAGCTATAAAAATACTTTATACAACAGGAAATCAAATAGTAGATAATTGATCTTTAAAATTTGAAAAAATGATTATCTTTATTCCAAAGTTCAATGGAAATCAACTTAAACACAGAAAAATTATATCAACTTGTGTACCTCATTCCCTAGGCCTCTTCATAAGCAAGTGTGTTTCCAGTATTGATTCTGACAGTATTTAGAATGAGGTAATATCTTTGTGCCTGGGCTGGGAAAGTATCATAATACATTCAAAAACTAGGTGAAAAATTTGTGACACCCATCTTAATGGAGTGCACCTTGGACAGATGGTAAGATAAAAATGCATTCCAGTTTTTTGAGTAAATAGTATTTAGTGTGAAGTCTGACAAACTGTTCTGCGCTACAGGTGAGGTTGTTTTTTATTTGTTAGTAGTTGTGGCAAGGTCATTTATGTAAAAAGTTGTATTTAAAGAAATAAGGCAAAATTAAACTGGTTTACTAAACCTGATGAGGGTTTCATTTTTTTTTTTTCTGACTTGTTGACAGGTCAGCTGCTGAAGATGTTTGTCAGTTTCCCTATGAGTATGGTTCTGTTTCAGTGCCTTTCAATCAATATTTTAAGCTAAAGGAGTAAATAAATTAAATGGCCCAGTATGGAACATGTGGTTTAAAACAAAACAAAACAAAACAAAAACAACATTCAGCCTCCAGAACTCCTTTTCTGGAAGGCTTCTTATTTAGTAACGGGTTTAGTTACTGGTGGATGCTTGACTGATCAGCCACATTTCTGCTCTCCTTTGCCCGTAGCATGTACACACTGAATTAAGTCCCAGTTTAATTGCTGCCCTGAGCAGTAGAAGGCTAAGTTATGTACTCATTGTATATTACATTTCCTCTCTCTATATATAGAGGGCTATACAGAATTACACAGCCCTGATAAATTTCCTTTCCATAGTCTTGGAAACATCAGTAGCAGAAGATAACAAAACCAGCTGAAATTTCTGGAGCTCTAGAAATGATATTTTTCTGTGCCAGCAGAAAGGTTTTTCTTTCCTAAGGAACATTGTGAGGAAAAATTGTAGTTTAATGGACTCGTACAGACTGAACTCAATCAGAATACATGTTGCTGCCGTGGACTTTATTAGTTCCAAAGCAGTTCCTGTTTGTTGCCATGAAAGTGTACTCTTCTAGTTGAGAATGTTCCCATTCTATGAAAGTGAACTAATTAATTACAAGGTGCAATTTGTCATGCTTGGTAGTTACTCTGTTTAACTGTTCTCTAATTAACACACTTCTGCAGCTCATACAGTAGTTTTTTATTGTTGCTTATAATGGAGTATTTTGAAGATGTGACTATTGGTGACTAAATTTTCTCTTGCCTACGTGCCTATTTTCTGTGCTTGTATATAGTCATTTGTCTCTAGGATGAGCTTTAGCGTATGATTTGAAGGAAGGTTCTGGGTTATACAGGTGTACCTATCAAAGTGGCTACAAAAGAATAATAAAACACTGTAGCTGTTAGGAAACTATTCCATATACAGTGGCTTATGTGACTGCATTGGGAACATAGAGCAAATGAGGTGGCTGTAAGCAGCTGCTTGAAGGGAACTCTTTTTCTGAATTTAAATTTAAATTCAGCAGTCAGTATTTGTTGCAGGAGGTTCTCTCTGTCTGCCCCAAGGGCTGCATCAGTTCCTGGTGTTCTTTGTTCAATGTTTAACAAAATAAAATTGTTCCCTATGCTTCTTTTTCTTTCGCTACTGAGAGAAATTACCTTTCCCAAAGGTGAAGGATATCTTCTGCTAAGCGTGTATTAATGTCTTCTCTAATTAGTTTTTGCCTCTGGAGTGCTTGCTTCCACATCTGCTACTGTACCGATACCTAAAAGAACATCTGCAGCAAGAAAAAAACACTTCTGCCACCCCATGTATTTTTTGTTATACACCTTATTATTGACCAGAGACGGTGAACTTGCAGTTAGTTCTGCTGCTCCAGAAGCTTGTGGAGTTGTGTTGTCATTGTACTGGCCTGGTGACTGGTTAGAGAGATGCTTAATGGGGTAGAGAAGAAGGAAATAAGGGAAATATATTCACAGGTCTGACAATTTAAGCTGGTTTCATGGCCTTACTTGCTGGGCACTGAGCATCTAGCTAGAAATAAAAATGATCCCATAATGTACGTGAGTCATTCTTGCTTTTGACACGTTTAAGCACTGTCAGACAGGAAACTGTCTTCAGATTTACATTGATATGAACAGTGTTTTGATTCATCTAAGAAAACTTAAAAGAATTAAGCAATAGCTGTTTTCTTAAAAGTACATTTTTTGTACTTTGGGGATTTCTGTTAAGGCAGACATAGAAATGAAAAAAGGCCTTATGAAAGGGAACTAACTATAAATGGTTTAGGATGTGTGTAGTATGACATGAAGGGCAATGATCTTTTTTTTTTTTTCTGTTGCAAAAGTTATGAAGCTTTTATGAGGCCTTAATATCAAATATTAACTGATAATGTTTGCATTCATATAATGGGGCTAAAAAGCTTTTATTTTGCAGTTAACTTATTTAGCTGTAAAGTCAATTGGTTTTCATCCCTTGTTATACACATGCTGTTCTGAAAAGCTTACTTAAAACATCACTGCTATCCAGTATGCTGAGGCATGGCTTAATGGAATGTAAAAAGTGAATGAAAAAACAAGTGTTTCTTGTGGAACACTGGGAGAAAAACAAACAAAAACATGTCCTAGAAAACAGTGTGGTATTTCAGTAGAGAGCTAACATGTTTCACTGTCACGCATTTCCTGAGAACCCTGGCTTCACTAACGTGTATTTTCTTGGCCATTGTATTTTGTAAATTAATTTTGAGCATATCCAATTTTTCATGGCATGCAACAGAATTTCTTCTTTATCTCCCTTAGAATCTTTCAGCTCAAGTTTGAGGACTTAAACCCTCCACCCCCCAATACTGCTGTTCCCAGGGATTATAATGGCAACTTCAATTTATATTTTTATTTTTCAGATTTTATCAGTTCTGCTTTGTGTTACACATAGAATTTTTCTACTCGTACTCAAATAGTTGAAGTTGGTGTGTGAAGTAGAACTAGCTACCCCTGCACATGTAGGGCTACAAAGATGGTGAAGGGCCTAGAGGGAAAGATGTATGAGGGGCAGCTGAGGTCGCCTGGCCTGTTCAGCCTGGAAAAGAGGAGGCTGAGGCAAGGCCTCATCACAGCCTACAGCTGCCTCATGATGGGGAGTGGAGTGGAGGGGCAGGTGCCGATCTGTTCTCTTTAGTTACCAGCAACAGGACCTGAGGGAATGGTGCCAAGCTGCGATGGAAGGTTTAGGCTGGATATCAGGAAGAGGTTCTTCCCTGAGAGGGTGGTCGCACGCTGGAACAGGTTCCCCAGTGAAGTAGTCACTGCACCAGGCCTGTCAGAGTTTAAGAAGAGTCTGGACTGTGCACTTAGTCACATGGTCTGAATTTTTGGGTGGACCTGTGTGGTGCCAGGAGTTGGACTTGATGATCCTTATGGGTCCCTTCCAACTCTGGATATTCTGTGATTCTATGTAGCCGACAAACAGTTTCTAAGAATTATTTTCTAAGAATTATTTTCATATTGGTATTAACTTCCCTTTTACCAGTAGTAGTGACACTGAATAGGAATTCATTAAGGAAATAATCATATGCTGGTATATTTGTTCCCAGTATGGTTTTTGTTACTGAGGTAACTTGAGAGCTCCACTGCCAAGAATATTAATTTGGAAACTGAATCCCTTGTTCTATTCTAAGCAAGGTTTGCATGCATTTAATAGAGTTAAGGAGATATAAGAAACTTCCATCAGAGTTTGTACTAAGGACTGGAAAAGGGAGAGGTAGAAGAGGATTTTAAATTATTTTGATCTTTCAAAGTTTAAGTAACACAGTCTTAGTTTTAAAGCTCAAGCACTTGGGCTTTAAGTGGATGGTGAGACATTATTTTTACAATTGATTACTTTTTCATCTTGCTCGTGGAAGTCCCAGAGAAATACTTCATCAAATTAGCTACCTGTTTTCTTCTAATTAAAGTGTTTAGCTTTGTGTTGAGCTGTTTCAAGGAGAATTATGTTTGTAGATACGAGCAGACCATATTTCTTGTCTCAAAACTTTGCTCTGTTTTCCACAAATCCTTATTGCAAGTTTCTAACTAAACATTTCTGCAATTTTTCTCCGAAGGTTTATTGGCATCCAAAGCCGTTGTTGCAGATGGTGCTGAAAAAAAGGAAGGCAACAAAGAAACAGCTCCAGTCCTGGAGCAGGTATGAAATGGTAGAGTTTGATTCTTTTGCAAGGTTCCCACTGGAGTGTGCCATGGAGATATAGTACCTACAACATTAAAATTTGCCCCTTCAGATATAATAGGGACCTGAAAATTACCTTATGTTTACATTTCTGGCAGAGCCAGAAGTATGGAATTTAATTGTCTCAAAATGCAGCATTAATCTGAATTTTAGTAATGAAATTCTGTTAGTTTTCTGCAACAAAAATAAGTGGAGCCTCCATGCAGCAAATGCTAGGAGGCCAGCATCCCAAGGTCCAGATTTGTAGCTGGAACCATGACTAGCTTAGGAGAAGGCCCTTACACAAATTTAATTTGTGTTTGAAACAGGGTTTTTGACATCAAGTAGAACTTCTTTTATAAGAAGCTTATTTTATATTGTAAGAATTTGGTGTTGTAGGCTTGTATGTGTTTTATGAACTGCTCAATGAGCCATACATTTTGCAAGGGTGTGTATTTTAATAAATACAAAAAAGAAACATTTTAAATAATGTTAAGGGTCTGATTTTTAAACCTGCATATTTGCAGGACCTGAAAGCTGCCATTTTATCTTTGGCTAATTCCATTTTGTTCAGGCATTGCTTGACTCTGAGTTGTGCATTATCTTGCACATTAAAAGGGCTGAATGCCTAAGCATGGTAAAGCAAGCTAAGGATGAACGGTAGTATTGATTCAGGACATCTTTGCTTTCCAATGGTTTTAAATCAGAGCCTTAATGTAGTTTTAATACAGCTTTTTTGTATTCATTTTCATTTTTCTTTAGAAGTAGCATTTGAATAAAATAGCCTTGCTGCCCGCACTTCTTAAAAAGCACTTCTGTTCTTAAGCCCCGGCACACTCTGAATAGTCCCTACCCCAAAATTTATTTGATATCTTGGTTGTACTGGTTCTTTAGAGCTGATAACATAATTGCATTGCTGTGGTTTTTCCATTGATGCTGCATTGGATGCGAGTTTTGTCAATGGAACATGATTTTCTGTTTTTAATGCTGTCACCGTAACGGCTGTATGAGCCACTACGGTGCCAAAGCATTGACTGATATTTTGCAGAAAGGTTTACAGTGTATTGACATGACATTCCATTTCTCAAATTTTTGCATATTAAATATGCTATGGTTTTACTGCTACTGTGTGTGATATCTTCAATGTGCAAAAAACTGTGAAATGGCTTACAGCATGTTGTTTTTTGGAAGAATCATTACAATGTAAATCTTACCATGCAGAATCCCATTAAGATGAATGGGACTTTGTGGTTTACATAGACTGTGTATGCAACAGTATAAACTACAGTGCATATTTACTAAAAAAAAAAAATAATAAAAAAATAAAAAACAATGTTACTTCTTAGACATAGTAACTCGGCTGTTTCTGTTTTGTTGATTAGATATGAAAAAAAAAAAAAGATGTCTCTGTCATTGTTTACATGCTAATGGTCTGAAAAATAATTTTTTGAAATACTGGTTAAGCTCTTTTCAAGAGGCATCAAAAACCGAAAATGTCATATGCCTTCTCTTCTAACTAAAAAGAGAAACCCCACAAGCTTTCAAATAATTGAGGGGAGAAAAATTTGAGCTTAAAGCTATTTTTTACGATGTTCCTGCCCAAATCCAAATTAAAATGGCCGAGTTATAAACCTCCCCAAAAGATTTTCCAATAGCAAAGCCGGCACCCCTTAATTAGAGGTTTTGTCTGCTACTGCTATAAAATTGAATGGGTAAAATATCTTGTAGGGTTTTTTAATAATGTAATACGGAACATGGTAGAAATATTCAGGCCAATAGCCGAAAACTTACTTTGTTGATGGAAGTATATTTTATTTATATTTATATATATATATTTTTAGTTTACAATTGTCTTAAACCCAAAACCTCAAACAATTAGTTGCAGATACAGTAGTTTATTTAACTGTATTAGGGTATGTCATGTTATATTTTCTTTTGACCAAGACCTGCTTAGATGAATAACATTAATTCATTGAGGTTTTTAATGTTAATTTGTCCTGTTAAGAGGTTAAGCACCTTATCAAAATATTAATTTAATTTTTTTAATCTTGTTTAAACAACTTTGTAATTTGAAAGTAATGGATGCTGTAGTAATTAATGTCTTTCACATCTGTGAAGATGAACAATAAAATTGTTTATTTACAAGTTACGACTCTAATTAATTTCTGGTAATACCTCTCATAACCAGCATAGGTATACTCTTCAGTTCATGGAGTTTTTTATTTAAATGAATAAACCACACTTAATACATGTGTATTATGGACTTATTCAAGGTAGAACTGATTTCTGCTGAATGGGACATTTTGCACTGGATCTTTACATGGTACTTGCAGCCAGCTATTGATACAGCATTCAGGGGTGCCCTTTTACATGCGTAGAATGTGCACTTACGTTTGTTTCCACTGGAACTCTCCACGTTCCAGTGGAAAGTAATTTTTTTTATTTAAAAAAACAAAACCAGACCCAAAGCCCTCAAATAATCAGAGATGTGACATTTCTTTTTAGCTTGGATAAAGTGGTGTGCACATCCTAGAAGTAGCTTTCTGCTTTGATAATTATGGCTTTATAAGATGATAATGTGCTGAGTGTTGTAACTGGGATGAGAGAGGGGACAGGTTTAAGAAGTTATGTTCAGATCCTGTAATTTGCCTTTATTGGGCAAGTTGTGTAACACATGCACAGTTTATTCAGTAATGCAGGAAGTACTTCCTGCTAAAAATCTAAAATGCTAATGTCTGTCAATGCATGTGAATTGCCTAAAAATAATACTTACATGTGTGCTAAGGCTGAAAGCTAATGATTTTGGAAAGCTGCATCATATATTGATTTTTCTTCAAAAACTGTTTTAACTCTATCTGCTCATTTTTTTTCCTCCCACAGTTAGCAATCTATTTAACCCTGTGGTGCTAGAAGTTGTGATTTCTTCATGTGTTTGCACAAGCATATAATGTGGTGAAATCCAGACTCCCAGCACTGAAAGGGGTTGTGTGAGAGAGTGTTCAGTATTTGGAAACTTTTTCTTGTTTTCAGAAATTTCCTTAAAGGAGCATTGTCAACTTTTTCAGATTCTTCTCTCAAAATGAAATTTATTTTAAACGAAGTTTTCCCAAGGAGCTGTTAAATTGTTTGCTGTTACCATCATAGATCGGTGCATGTATTCCAGCTTATGACAGGTATTCTCTAAATTATACTGTGATAAAGCGTTTCATGGTCCCAGTACACTGAAGATAAAAGGGACAAGCTAAAATGACTTTGCTAAAATGAGAATACACGGAAATAGTTTTCTTTTCATCTTCTTGCAGGTATTTCAAGTAGTAAGGAACAAGGGTGTTCTGAATACTGAAAATAATTGATAATGCTCCTTTAAAAATAAAAGTTTAATGTGATGCATTTTAAATATTTTTCATTTGTACTGAAAATAACATTTCTTTAAAATGTATTTTGATTACTAAAGTTGCTTTAAAACGATCAAAATAGAATACAAGAACTACAGTGAAGAAACTGAAATAAAAGTATCAATTTTTTATTATTTATTCAGGAGATTTCACCTAAACCACAAAGTCAGAAAAAAAATGAAGCTGATATTAGCAGTTCTGCCAACATTCAGAAACCTGCACTGTTATCCTCAACTTTGTCTTCAGGAAAGGCTCGCAGCAAGAAATGCAAACAAGAATCTGGAGATTCTTCTGGGTGTATAAAGCCCCCTAAATCACCACTTTCCCCAGAATTAATACAAGTCGAGGATTTGACGCTGGTCTCTCAGCTTCCTTCTTCTGTGATAAATAAAACTAGTGAGCACAGACATTTTAAAAAACATACCGTAATTACTTTTAAGAGATATACAGAAAATAACTTTTGGTTGTAAATGGATATTGCATTTAAAAGTGAATCTGCTTTTAAAATAGGGAAAAAGTCAAAACGGGAGAATTAGGGGTAGCTCACTATTTTTAAAAAGTCAAGTTAGATAATAAGGCATATGAATTTCTCTAAAAGAAATAATACATTTATGTATGAGTTACAGCTTTTAATGGTTGACTGACTTCCCCTCTAGCATAAATCCCCACATTAGTGCTAGGAGTGATACAGGAAAAGTCAAACCTCTCTTCTGAAGGGGCCTGATTCATTAAAAAGAAAAGATGTACACTTGGGTTGTGGATCTTTCCTTCTCTGAGAAATGTTGCCTTCAGCAGACTGATGTGCTATACCTGTTGGCAGTGATGTTCTTCACCTTTTGTGGTATTTCCCCCAAATATAACATGAAAGAGATGATGTGCTCGAGATCTGGGGTGGGGAAGTACATAACTCAGTTTTCATTGCCTCACAAATATATATGCATCAGTTGCATTGATTTGCAAAGTACTAGAATACTGTTCACCAGAACAGGGAAAGATTTATGATGCCTCCTTCAATATGCTAATTTCTGTGGATACTGAAATATTTCTGTAATTTCTTGGAGACAGTTTTATTGCTTAGGGTCAGACCTTGTAAAACAGGCTGTTTGTTGCCTGAAGAACACTAGATGATGAGGCCAAGAGTTAAAATAAGTATGGGTTTTAGGAAGTCAAAATCTTTGCGCCTCTTTTGTTTTAGGACAGTGAGAATGGAAGAATATACCTGCATCATATGTCTTCCTTAACCTTCATTTGATGTTTTCCCTTACAAGATAAGTTTCTTCTGATCTTTTCTCACAGATAGCTTTAAGTGAATGGGAGAGCAAGGTGTACAGGTTCAGCCATCTTTACTTATTCAGGAAACATTGGTTTAAATTGTATCTCTAGTTGCCCCACAAATTACTGTGACAAGTCTTTCCCCTTCTCCTTCCCCTCTTTCCCTCAAGATGGTAAGTAGCTTTCTTTGAGGATGTTTTTAGCATTATATTTGAAAAAGAACCAATTTAAAAGTTGGTTACTTAAGTTTAGATCTTGTTAGTGTTGTCTTTCAATCTTTGGCTTCCAAGTCTTTACCACCTCTGACAGAAATTTAAGTGTTGTCTTTTGTGTCTTTATTTTTAAATTTGTGAACCTTTTACTCGAAAAATGGTTAAAGAAAAAGAGAGAATAGTGACTTACAGTGTAATAATGACTTGAATTTTTTTTTTTTGCAAGGCAAATGTCTGTAAAGCTTTAGTAAAAGTGAAGAAGTCTAGAGGAGTGTGTTTTTTTGTTTTTAATGAATCAGGCCCTTATTATCCTATATCAATCCCCCCAGTCTTTTTTTTTTGTTTGTTTGTGTGAGATTCTTGAGCCTTCTTACTATGCCATGCATTGGCAATGAACATTTTAAAGATAGTTGGGGTATTGATATCAGGTCAGGAGAGGGGTTGTAAAATGAACCACTGCTTCTGCTTATTTATTTAAGTTTTTTGTTACTAGTATACGTGACTTTTAGATCTTTTAACTGTGGTCGTTTGTTGTGTTTACTGTAAAATCCTGTTGCTCAGTTCCTTTATAAGCCTACTCTCATGGTTTCTATGGGGGAGTTGCTTATGGTAAATACGCCGTTTGCCTAAAACAATAGTCTTTATCAGTGGGGAAGTAGATGCCCTATTAATGTTGAATAAGCAAAAAGCAGAATAATGTCTCAAGCATAACTTTTTCTGGTAGTCACAGTTTTTAATTACTTTTAACAGTCCTGCTGTGATTACCAGTTCTGCAGAAAAGAGCTATTTAAAGCACTTCCCATCTTTAGAACTCTAAAATACTGCGGTAAGATGATCGTATCTCTCTCTGCTTCATGAACATTGAAAGATCTCTTTTTAGGTCCATCACAACCACTGAATTCCCCTAGATCCTACAAACATAGTCAACGGAGAAGAAGATCACAACGTTTAGCCACTTGCTCGTTGCCTGATGATTCTGTAGAAAAAGTTTCTTCTCCCTCTTCAGTTACTGATGGAAAAGTGTTCTCCATCAGTGCTCAAAACCAACAGTCATCAAAATTGGAGGGTAATGTATCTTAATCTAATAAAGAACTGCCCAAGAGAAAATGAATCATGAAAATTAGACCTTTCATGGTTTTCATCTAATGGGACGTTTTGACTTATTGTCGCTAAAGCTGAATGCTGTTCGTATGTTATGTAACACTGCAACCCAAACTGTTGTTTGTTGGGCCTTTGTACCTTTTTTTAATATTACATTCTTTCTTTTGTGTAGTACCCGATGTTGCTCATATGTCTCTTGAGAAGCGTGGACCCTGTCTCCCTCTTGATTTAAGCCGTAGTTCGGAAGTTTCAGCACCATTATCCACAGAATCCACTTTCCGTAATGAATACCCCAGTAAAGACAAGGAAGATATTCAGATGATTACATATCTTTCTTCCAAAGCAGTAACTGATGGAAGAGTAGCTACAACAGCGTCAGGTAAAAAGATCCAGTGTACAACCAGTTAGGCTTATAGCTGCAGGATTAAAACGTGCATGTGTTCAGTCACAAAAGAGGGGATAAACTTCCTTTCTGCAAGCTTGCAAACCTACTGCTCTTCCTGGGGCCATCCATCTGGATATTCTTTGTCTTCTACTAGCTTTGAGCTGCTTTAGCACTTTTTCCTAACATGCCTTCAGGTGGATCTGGTTTAACCCTACAGAGGAAGTATAGAATATAAGATGTAGTATTTCTTTCTAAAATATAATCTATTGTTAAAACTTGTAAATATTATATATTATATAGCTGTTTACTAACATACTAATATATACTAAATATATACTCATTTATGTTGTGGCTTCAGCTTTAAATACAGTAGAGTTTTCCAAGGCAGTCAGAATTTTTCTACTTTTGCTTCTGTTTGCAGTGGAAATTTTGTGATTTGCCTGCTAGGAAATATTAATTGAAAATATTTCTGAAAAATCCTCTGAAGTTTATGTAGATTTGGTTCACCTTCGTAGAGCCCAATACTGGAACGAAAGGCTACATCTCTCTCTTTAGCAATTTAGTGGGGGCTGTGGTTTAAGAGACTCACTTGGACAGAAATAATTAAGAGATCTGGGGAAGGGATTGCATTGTGATTTGCAGACCCTAAGAATGAGTCCTTTTCATCCAGTGTGTTAGGTATCCATATTTTTTTTCATAAACAAGCCTCTTACATGGGTGAGTATCATACCATGTTTTAATTGACTTTAGTGAGAAAACTTTAATAAAGTAAGAGGACGGAGATTTAT
>NC_048894.1:150522471-150594061 GCF_011077185.1 Oxyura jamaicensis
TATATATATATATATATATATATATATATATATATATATATATATATACATACACACACATACATGTATATATATATATATATAAGATAATTATGCACTTTTGGAGAACTTTGTTGGTAAATATGATCAGTAATAAGGTCAGCATTGTGACCATAAAGTATATAGTTATGCCATTCTGAAAATATAACAGTCTTGCTTAAGGGGAAGAAATAAATTGTAACACTTTGTGTTAAGCTGCCAGTGTAGCTGCAGTACTCTAGGTCAGTGAAACATCTTGTTCAATGTGTGCCCCTTGTTGGGTGTCTGCCCATGGTATTGCTATTGACTCTGTGTAAGGTGATTGCTTTGCTGAGTTCCAGCATAACTCCTTAACCCAATGTGGAAAAGGCTGAGTAAGATTCTTGGATCAATATTGGGTAGATTAAATTAGGTGGTTATAAATATCCCTTCTCTCTCTCTCTCTTTCAGACAACAAAATCTATTAATCTCTTAAACTAATTTGTCAAAATGAGCGCTATGGGAATTTCTAATGAACTGCTTTAAAAACTTTAAAGTTTTAAAGCTTTAAAAAAATACTACTTAATTTCTCAAGTTAAACCCTGTGACAATCTTGGTGTGTCTTTGACATATTGTATAGTGGTAGAATCATGAGTTCCTGGGAAAATTACTTCTGCAAAAGTCTTTTTAATCTCATGCCTTTGGCCAGTAGGAGAAATACTTTGGATATATAATTGGCCACTCATACAAGACCATAAAAGAAACCAACCACTTCCGACTACTACCTTTGTCATTTATAAGAACTCACTTTAGTTACTAGGAATTTAACTTCTGGCTATTGTTTTTTTCCTGACATGTTTTCTGGATGATTTAATGCATAGTTAGTAATACTGATTGGCATTTATTTTATAACTAGCATGGGACTGACTTAGGAGTGGAGTAGTCTGGTTTTAAACCCTGTTCCTCTTCTGCATCAATGATTATCCTCTACCAGTTGATTCACTGGGCAACGTCTTAGTCTTGGCCACAGCTGAGTGTAACCAAAGAAGTAACATTTAATTTTTTGTTACCTTCATTTATGGCTTAAAACTTCTTGGTATGCCCATATACTTTGTGTCAGGGAAAATCATGCCCTGCCACCACTTTCTGGTAATACTAGTTGAGTCTAGAGTGGGAAAATGGAAGTGCTTACAACATGTGCTGGAGGCATACAGTTTGTCCTAATTCTACATAATTTTCCAAGTTATAAGCTCTCAAGGAACCAGCTACCTGTCTGTCTTCTAGACAGAGCTATGTTTTTTCTAATTTTTGTTAGTTTTTCTCCACGCAGTAGGACTTCGTCTTGAGCTTTCACATGGACTTCTGTCCTAGTGTTTAAAAGCTTTGAAAAGTATACAAGCTAGCAGCCACTTGAGCAGTGTAATCTTTGTGGGCTAAAAGATTTACATAAGCAGTTAATGTCTTCAATTCAGAGTTTTTTACAAAAAGTTTTGGAGGTCAATTACAGAATGTAATTCTAGAGGTACTACTGACAGAAGCAGTTAAGTTCATGTGTATTTAGAGTTCATCTTAGGCTGCTAGCCCAGGTGAAACCCATTTCTCTAATATCCTTCTCTTCTCAGAGGAAGATGAAAACAAATTAAGCTTTTAATTTCAGAGGTTTCAAACCTGAACATAAACTTCACACTGTTGAATGATTCTCAATTCATGTTACTTAAGCACACAATTACACTAATTTCTTTCATGCTTGAGGAGAATGGATAAAGTCTACCCCGTCTATCACTTCTTTTCCATTTCTAATGAACCTCTTTAAGCTATGGCACCTGGAGCCTTTAAGCAACCTAATATATAAAGGAGAACTTTCTCAAAGCTTTCATTTATCATTCCAGGCAATGCTTCAAAGTATTGAGCAAAATTCGTTTGAATAATGCAAGAACATCTGCCTGCATAAGTGTAATTTAATGTATTGCATTGGTTAGCCATATATATTGTGACTATACAGTTTGAGAACTCTGGTGTAAAATCCAGTTTATTCTGTAATCATCTATTTTTGTTGGTTTTTAATCTGAAAGAACTATTTTAAATCTGTCCTTTTATAGTGTTTCTATTGTTTAGATTTTATTGAAGCAGTCTGGACAGATTTGGTTTTCTAGATTTTGACAGTAGTGTGGAATTTGCGAACTGTGCTTAAGTTGGACCTGCTGTCTTTTGTAATCACTGAAGTAAATAACGATAGATAGTTTCAGAAATTATGGAGGTAAGTATTTAGCCTGAAATAGCCTGTTACAGTAACTGACCCTTCTAAGCATAGCTGTAAGGAGGTACTGTTTAGACCCAAGATGTAGTTTGTGACTTTGGCTATCAGTCGAGCAAACTGAAGAAAAAAATAATTTACCTTACCAAAAATAATGGGAAGGGAAAATAAGAGGAATGGGATGAAATATGTTGAAATGTAGTATTTGATGTGGAAACTCATAGTATTAACACAGAGGTTCCTTCACAAAGTCATTGCTCAAAATGAAGCAATGAAATGGGCTTGCCATTCCACGAAGCCAACATAAAAGCACTGTGATCAATTCTTGCAGTCTTTAGGCTACATAAAAGTACGATGTACTTTAGTAGCTGATACGCTACTATTTAACTCTTGAGCTGAGGTACTGCACTGGCTAAAATAGTATATGGATCCTCTTGTGATTGCCTAATACTGTTTACACACAATTAAGAATCCTTCTTTCATTTGTCAGGCTGCTTAAAATGTAGCTAACTCGCTTTTTTGTCTTAGTCTTTTATAGACCTTCTATTCACAGTCAGTCTGTGTAGAAGCAAAACACTGTGGCATTCCAGTTCTGACTATGTGAAGTTCAGATCATCTTACAGTTACCATTTTTCTTTAAATTCATTATAATATTTTTTTGTAGCTCTGTGCCCTTTGTATTAGTTCACCTGTTACATACTGAGCAAACGTAATTTAAAAAAGCAATCTGGATTTCAATTTTTACACTGAAGAAAAATTGTTACACACATCAGTACAACAGTATTAATATAACAATGTTGTTGTTATCTGTTACTCCTTGTTGTAGCTCAGGCTAGATGACTTTGTTCTGAGGGTAGCATTAGGTTCACTGTATCAGAAAAATTCACACCCCCCCCACAAAAAAAAAAATATATTTATTTTTTGCATAGTTTTAGTACTATGTTCACTGCAGTAGGAACAAGAAGCCGCAGATATGTATAATTTTCAGAAAAAGATGTTACTTCTTAAACTCTTGCCAGTGTTCTTGGTTACACTGCTTTTAAAAAGTAGTAGTGATCTAGAGCTCTTGTTACTTCAGAGGTGTTTTATTCCAAATATCCATTGTCAGTCAGTTTTGCTCCTTTGTTTGGACTTCTCCCATTCTCGCTGCCCTGAAGTTCCCAGGTGGTTCTGTGGGGTAGCAGCGTGAAGGCAAGAACACTTACATCCTCATCCTTCCCAGAGGGATTGTTTTTTGCAGGGTTTCATATTATCTATTGTGTTATTTAAAGTGCATTTTGATATCAGCTTCAACATCCTATGCACTGGAAGTTCAAAGCATGAAACTGCCTGTGATGGAGCCATGGATTATGCTGGCCATGGTATGATTTCAGTTGCATATCAACGCAGATGTTGGTATTTTTGTTACTAGGAAAGTTGAAACATCACAAGCCACGCAATGGAATATCATGCAACAAAATAAGTTGCTTCATGTGGGTCTAATTTATTTTAATTTGCTGGACAGACAAAAGCAGCACTGCTAAGCACTTGTGTGCTGCTGCGTTTGTACCCCTGCATTCTGTTCTCTGCCAGCGCTCACTAGCAAGGCTTGTGCTGCTTTTACCATGCTAGCCTAGAAGAAGTAGCATTGGAGGCGTGTTGAAAAGCAATCTAGAAATAGCTGTGGTTGGCCTTTCTTCTTCATCTGAAATCAGTCTTTTTGTGATCTTGGAGCAGCGACATAATCATTAGTTTGGCGAGTCTCATCTCCAAGCATCTTTCTCTCTGCTGTTAATTGCAGACCTCCCACGCTTCACTTGTGTGGGAGGTGCCTGCCTAGACTCCTGAACAGGGATAAAATGGCAATTAAAAATAACAGTTAAAAAATATATGGTAACGTCTCCACAAGGGATTTTTCTCACGTAAATGCATATTTGCAGTGTTGTGTGTGTTACTTGCCCTTCAGACCATGATTGTCTTTGTCTAATTTTGTAGTTATTTGTAAGGCATAATAATTACATGGTTAAAAATGAGTTTGCAACACCCTTAATGTTTTGTTAGGATTTGGAAATGAGGAATTCTCAATCTATAATGATTTCTGTAATATTAGTATAAGAAAAAGACCAGAATAATATAGCCACGTATGCAGGCATAATAGTAACTTCTCTTTTCAGGCAACTATAGAAAGGCAGTTTAAAGAGCTGGGTCATCGAGGTGGATATTTGTGTGACTAGCAGATTTCTGCCCATCGTGAATGTTCCCTTAGTTATTTAATTACTAGCTGACTACTTTCTCAGACATGTCTGACCTGAAAATTGAGATACTAAAATTTGTGGCTAGCAGTATCAGAGCACGTTTGATTTTCTGAGATCAGGATTTCTTTTCAGTAATGAAAATGAAATACTAAATTATTCAAAATGTACAATCTGGCACTAAATTTTCCCTTGAAATTGTTCAGAGGGAGCTGAACTGAACTTTTCAGCAAAATAACAGTGACCTAATCAAATTATGTGCATTTGGGCGATCCTTTTGTGTTCGCTTTAGAAAGGAGACCAGACGGTGATAGCATCTCGATGTGGGGAGGTGCCACTTCTGTCTTCTACTGAGGTGCTAAAATACATTCACTGGTGACAGGTGGCAAACCAGTTCAGTCCTGCAACAGAGAGAAATGCTTACTAGGAAACCAAAGAAAGAAATACTTGGTAAAGTGCTTTGTGTATGCCACTGAGCTAAATGCCTTGGACATAGAGAAAGACAAAGCTTAGGTGGTAGACCAGACTGAAAAGGATTATGGTCTCATGTGAGATGGCTGGCTGAAGCTACTGGGAAGGCTCAGGTAGTAGTCATGCAGCTCACGTCTCGTGTTCGAAAACAGTACGCAACTGAGCAGCTGCTTTTGGCTGCTTGCTAGAATACGTAGCATAGTGAAGTCTTGCCTCTTACAGCTGGCAACATCTGGCATTTAAAAATGCTGTGTGGGCTGATTTTGCTTGCTATTGCTTTTGCTCCTCCTGCAACTTTCTCACTCTGTGGCATTTTGACTGTTTTCCTGGGGAGGCTGCATAGGAGCTGGAAGAAGTTTCATGTGAGGTGTAAGCCCAGTTGGGTTGGTTTGTCCAAACCTGGAAAGCAGCTTTATGGAGCCACCACCAAGCTGTTAATTACCTTTTCCCCCAGAATTATAACTGATGAATATACTGTTATTTTTATCAATGTTTGTTTAAATGCTTTTTGTTATTTTTTATTTTACTGAATCTTTTTTTTTTTTTTTAAAAAAAAAAAGGTAGGCTCTCTGAGTTTTCTGCACTATCAGATCAGCTTTGTACTTTGCCTGGCTTAACATCTTGACTACTAGCATGTCTCCTTCAGCTTTTTTTTTTTTTTTTTTTTTTTTTTTTGGGAGGGGGGGGAGAGGAAGGAGGGAGATTAAGCCCCTTAAGACTTTGGAGATCTGCATTTTTTTACAGCATGTCCTCAGCGTTGTCCTCAAATATTCTCAGTGGCCTGATGAAAATTAGGCTTTCCTTATTATGGTTAGATGAGACTTAAAGCTCTCACAATATTGTTGAACACAGCAATACAGAGTTTTTTGCAATATCAGTAATGTTCTTTACAAATAACTTTTTAGATATATCTGAAAATTACATTACCCTAATGGATTATAAATATCGGCAATGAAATTAGAATTATAGAGCTTTATTTTACTAAGTCTATTTCCTCCTTTGCATCTACAGAGGTAAAGAAACTGCCACCTGAATATCTTGCACTAATCAG
Organism: Oxyura jamaicensis; assembly: GCF_011077185.1. Taxonomy (NCBI): domain Eukaryota; kingdom Metazoa; phylum Chordata; class Aves; order Anseriformes; family Anatidae; genus Oxyura; species Oxyura jamaicensis. The sequence continues at coordinate 150,528,476 of NC_048894.1, forward strand.
TAAACCTTACAATAAGAATTGTTGGTATATGATTCTGATTTCCAGCATAGTAATTTGCATGTAATTCAAGTACATATCAAAAGCATGAAAGACTAAAAAATTTAAATATTACTAGAATTAATGAAAAATGTAATAAACCAAAGTGTAAATACATAGTGCTAAAAATGTTTGAGAATATAGATTCTCTGTTCACATAATGGGCCAGTAACTTAAATAATGTTGACAATATTAGCACTTTTACCCTTAGTGTTGACATGGGTTTCTATTATATGGAAATAGAAAGGAAACAAAAAGGCTTAAAAGTAGCAGCAAAAGTATGTTTTAAGCAATAAAAATAGTTGAAAAGTGAATGCAAATGTCAAAGTAGACAAAGAAACCTGTGGCATGTATCGTCTTGTATGTAAGACTATGATCTAGGCATTCATGTGTAGTAATTACGTGTTAAGTGTGATGATATTATTACCGATACTTGATGTTTCAGTGATCTGACCCAGCCAGTGATCTGGCTGCAATCCTTACCGAATGCCTAGTAAATCTGTCTTCTTGTTTTCAGCACCCTCGTCCCATGTACATGCCTTACATCTGGAAATGCCTTTAACCAATAGTCTAAAGTTACCCAAAGGGAGTAGTAAAAAAAAGAGGTCTTCCACATCAGTGAGCTCTGACGGGACAGAGATACAGTACTCTGTGCCCATAAAGGAGAAATGTTTTGAGAGTCTGAAGGAGAAAATATTAAAGAACGTGATTGAGAAGGACAAGCATTCAGAAGTTGGTAAACTACAATGCTTTTTGTTTCCAGTGCTTTAGAGAATAAAAGTAACCATAAAGTGACATTAAAATCATTGTATTGCTTGTATGTTTCTTATTTTATACCAGTAGAACTGTTTACAGTCTAATGACTTTTACAAGAAAGTGGGTCATCAGCCAAACATTGCACTAACGTCTCGTGTTCTTCTTAAACTTGCAGGTGCAGTGAGAATAGAAAGAAAAGGAAAACTGGAAGAGAAGAGTTCCACAACATATGGTATGTACAGAGCAGTAATATTTTTATGAAAAAAGGAAAAGTCTTTGCTTGATGTCTCTCAAGTACAAATGTAACAGTGTAAAACATTACTAGGGCCAAGCTTAATTTCCTGTTTAGATTTTAAAAGCCATATGTGTGTATATATATATATATATGACGATGAGTTTATAGTAAAGGTATAACTGTAAAAGAGAACAGTTAAAGTTCCTGTAACGAGGGTTTGGATAGTACCTCTGAGAGGCCCAAGCCAAAACTTTTATTTCAGTTGTATTAGCAATACTGCATTTATTTCCTTGTATTGACTGCTGAGAAGGGGGGGGGGGGGGGGCGCGGGAACGTAAGTGTTAATAACAAAACATTTGTTAAATCTTGAAAGAAAAACAGAAGGAAGGGGACTTTTATTTTCCCTGGTTTAAAAATTATGGTTATAGACAGACAAGAATTCACATGTGAATTTGCCTTGGGTTTTCCAGGAGGGGAAAAACTGCTTTTGTACTCCACAAGAAGATAAGACTCAATATATGTTTAGGAAATAATCCTTAAACACTGATTTAAGTCTTTAAGTTTTCCATAACAAGTCAATTTCCTCATTACTTACCTTGCTGCTGGTTGCTTATAAAATAATTACGGAGTGACAGTGCTGTGGGATTCCTCTTCTCTGGGGACTATTAATAGGATAAATAGAATTTTTCTAAAACAAAGTAGTTATCCTCATGCATATGTCAACAGTGCTTGTAAGTGAATCGCAGCTTAAAAAACACCATAAATTTCAGTCAGAATCAGCTTTCTATGAGGGTGCCTCTGTGCAGTCAGAAGTGCTGACAGCATCAGCAATTTTGAGTTTTGTGACACTGAACTTTACTTTAAACATGTTTCACCCTTATAAAAAGTGATTTAAGATGACATTATCTTTTTGTTTGGAATCTTGCACTTCTGAAAGCTTTCTCTCATGCCCAAATCTTTTTGTCATAAACCATAAGTTAAATAGATGTTAGAAACCATTTAAATAACGTCACCTATTTCATGTGCTTTGTTGTACCTTCTTCTGCTCTGGTATCTTATGTGGAAATACTTAAAATTGTTGAGAGAGGCTATTATTTGAACTGTTCTACCATCAGCTAATAAGAGACACACCCAACATACCAAGAAATTAATTGAATTGTGAATCTTGCTAGGCCACAGGAATAGCTTGAATTTAAATGTCATGTTTATGGTAAGCCAAATAAAGCAAGTATTTTGGAGTAGCACTGCTGTTTTGAAATGTTCAATTTTTTACTTTAGGTAAAAAGAAAGAAAAGGAAAAGGAGAAAAAAGAGAAAAAGGAGAAAGATCATAAATCAAAACAGAAAAAGAAGAAGAAAAAAAAGAAGAAATCTAAACAGCACGGTGAGTTCAACCTGCATTTTTTGAAAGTGAGCCAAACCACTTGGCGTAATTTTGAGATAAGATACTAAAATTTGTTTCTCAACAATATAAATATAAAATTGATATAAATTTCATTGAATGGATTTTGGCCTTAATGTTGAAAGGACACGAGTCTATGACTTCATTTCTGTTTTTATGGCCTGTCTCTATTTGATAGGCGTATACTTTTCATAGACATTTTTTCTTGAATGGATATGCAGATGATAACGCTTTTGCTTTTAGTCTCTTTAGACTCTTCATTTGAAGCTCTCTAAAATCTTGTTTGGACATTACAGTTATTCTAGTATTCAGCCTGTTGCAGCCTCTTCTTACTAATGAATCCATAACAGTTTGTACATTTGTAAAGTACAATTTTTTTGAGGTGGTAAAAAACAAACCTTTTAGACGTTTTTTTTTTCTCGTTGATTGAGAGGAAAAACATTTTTTGTTTGATTGTTTTTCCTTGAAACACCCATAAAAACAAGGTTTAAAGTTTTAATACCATCCCTTCTTTAACTGTCCTTGGTGTGATTCTTGTGGAAAAACTGGACAATTTGTTTTTTTTTTTAAAAAAAAGTTTCCTTGTTGACAAGTATGGTCTCTTTTTTTCACATTTCTTTCCCTTCTTGTATTTTATTCCTGATTTCATTCCCTCCTTTGGTTCTTTTCATCTCCCATAAAATATTTTGCATTTCAGTGCAGCCTTGGGTGCAGAATTATGACAATGTAAATAGCAGCATGGTCAAATGCAGACTCATTCTGTCTTCTAGCCAAAGACTAAACTTTATTTTTTGTGTTACATACCTGTTTGCCTCAGTAAGTGTTTCAGGACTTAAACTACTTGTTTTTCTCTCTGCTGTTCTCTGTTTTGTTGTGTTGTTTTTTTTTTGGAACATCTTTACTCAAAAATGTAGACTCACTGTGCTTATCCAGTTGGCTCTACTTTTCTGAACCTTTAGAAAGTTTCGCTAGGTATCAGTTGAAACTTTGATTTAAATTTCTTAAAATAAGAGAAGGTGAAAATTGAAAACCTATAAAATGGATTTTTCTATAAACTTTTCCTCAAAAGCATGTAGAAGAATCTTAGGCATTAACAGAAGCTTCTGACCACAGACTATAAAGAGGCTTTACGGATCTCTAGAGTGATTGAATGTTTTGTTTATCTAAAATCTGTACAGTAATGCAGTAGTTGAATGTGAACTGCAGTAATCTAGGCTTCAAATACTTTACCATCTCAGTATTGAAGTAACAAAATTTTCAACTATAAACTTTGCTTGCTTATTTTACCTGAATACTGTTGGAACTTCCTTGCCTACACTGGAAAGGCATCTAAGTATTTTCAAAAAGACTCTAGGAAATTCTAGGTATGCAAAAAACAAAGGGGAAAAAAATCCAAAACCTTAAGCCATCCTGCCTACTTCATCTGGGGCTATTACAACACGGCAAAGTAAGTCGTTGATGCTTTCTACAGGTTCCATTTTTAGAAGATACTCAAAAGCAATGTGTCGGTACCTTCTATAAGTCAATATCAATATCCATAGGAGCACTCTTAATAAAGTTTGATAAGAGTAAGAGAAATGTTTTATATGCTCTTCCATCCTTTGAGTATATGGCAGACTAAGTGTTGGTTTTCTTTAGAAAGCAAACTTGCATAAAAGTAAGGAAAATAACGCTTGAAGTGTTATACAGGTGTTTGGAACAGAACTGGTTTAATAGTCATATACCAAGTTAAGCTACAGATCTGAACAGTATTTAAAACTATAAATATATTTCCTGTAGCTGAAGAACTTCCACGTAGTATTTCCATAAACCTTCTGTTTCACTTCTTTCCAAAGAAAGGTAAGCAGAGAAGTTCTGACATTTTTCGTGTTGAATACTTGAATTAAGGTGAATCAACACGGAAAAAAATGATGTAGTATACAATATAAAATGTTTGAGGAGTTGGTCAGACTGATTTTGCTCATGTGAGCATGTGATATTTTGCAGTTTTGCAAAGGGCTATGCTTGAGATATTCCTCAGCTTCCCACTGTTTTGGGGATATGCATGTTTCTGTGGTTCCATACAGCTCCAACATGCAGTGGTTTCTGAAAACCTTATTGATTCAAACTGATTGAGATAAAGTAACTCTTGCAAATTTATATCAGAGCCATGTTCTTGTCCCCAGTATTGTTCTTTTGTTTTACCATCTTGAGGTTGTGAGGGTTTTGTGTGTTTCTCTCTTTTTATTGCTTTGGTGTTTTTGCTAATTTGTCATGATACTTAGAAGCTTAACAAAGATACCATGATTAGGTTTCAGCTTTTAGGGGCCATACCCAATGTTTGTAAATGTAAAGAGAAAACTATGTATCTCCTAGTCTCCCAACAAACAGATCTTAAATCCAGATGCAGAAGGCAATGTGAATAGAACTTGAGCATTTTCTTCCGTGCAAATTTATCTCATGAAAAACTGTTTCAAGCAATCCAGAGGCATTCCATTTGGATTTTTTCACTGAGAGAAAAGAAAAATGCTTTGGCAGGTTCTGACTCTAGTGTCTGACCCTGAAAAAGCCCATTGAAAAATGATCTATCAAAAGAAGCAATATTCTCTTTCTCCAGGCCTAGCTTACCGTACTTTCATGGTATGGGCAGAAACGACAGTGTGTGAGGCACGTTCCATTCCTTTCAAGTCAAACTGAGACATTTATGGGAAGAAGAGGTTGGGGGCACATTATGTGCTTCAAATGAGTATTGTGCAGGTCTTCTAAAAAAAATAATAACAAACCCATTTTTTTCCTCTTCATTTACACATGACTTACATTGCTGTACAGAAAGTGATGGTACATTGAAAACTGCAGATTAACTCTGTTGTGTTTTAATAGCTAACTCTAGCTGGAGTAGCCAGGACTGTTTATTTTTTGTTATCTTTTGTCTGCCTAGCATTTCCTCTTGTCTTTTTGCAAATACTTATATGCCTTTTCAGTCACACTCATTCGCATAAAGCCTGTGGAAAGTAGGTAACTTCCTCTTGTTTCAGTGAAGTTGATAGCAATACAACATAATCAACTCAACGAGTGGGTTAGAATACTGCATATTTTCATATCTGTTCCTGACTCCGCAGTGCTTAAGGAAATGTGATAGTGTGGTTTTGACAGGGAAAAAATACCTAGGTGGCTTAATGAAAGTATTTAGGAGAGCAGCAGATTGTGGAAGTCATTGTTAGAACACAGGTGGTAGTAGTAGGGCTTCGACAGAATGATGAAGATGCAGAAATATGACCACATATTCTAAGTTTTAAGAGGAGGAAATGGATAGCTGCTATTACTTACTATTGGACTTACCTGGAGAGCTTTCTTCAGTCACTGTGATTAAGAACATAAGAAACATTCCTTGAGACCGCTGCAAATAGGCTATATGTTAGAGGAAAAATAGATCATGCTGCTTCTGGCCACCAGGGAGAGGCAAGGCCGCTGCAGCTCCCTGTCCCCAAATTCAATCAGTAGCAAGGCTGAAAATGGATTACCAATGGGTACAAGCACACGGAGTGCTCACACGAACATGTACAACCAACAGCCTCATCCAGCTCTCCTCTCTGGTTGAGCAGGATGGAGGTCTGCAAATGAGAACAGGTAAATATACATTGTGGTTCATTATGGTTCTTACTAGAAATTTCTGGAAAAACTGTCCTGAAGAGCATTTGCCATTTCAAGTTCAGTTTTATCATCCTAATACCTCAGTGTTGATGTGCTTTACGTCTGAACATAATGTTGATTTCTAATATTTTTTTTACATTTGTTACCAAATTTTGTAACACCAGCTAATCCTGTTGTTAACTTTTCAGATTATTCGGATTATGAAGATAGTTCTGTTGAGTTCTTGGACAGGTGCTCGTCTCCATTAACACGGTCCTCAGGAAGCTCTTTGACTTTGCGCAGCATGTTCTCAGAGAAGAATACATCGTACCAGTATCCAAGAGCTATCTTGTCTGTTGACCTTAGTGGAGAAAGTAGGTTGGCTGAGCAGAAACTTGCAGTTTGTAGGTTTAGTTTCTTACGAAACATAAATAAATAAATAAATTGATTTTAGCTATAAAATTTTTGATTTTTTTTTAAAGCATCTTAAGTTTTGGATTGTAGCTATAAATATGGTGGCTAATTTATGCTTCATCTATTTAAATCAAAATGTTTGCACTCAAGCTGTTCTGTACGCGTTTGCTTTGGTTAAAGATTGCTACTCTGCTTCTGATGCAATCACATTGCATTTAAAGGCACTTTGCAGAGGTCATCAAGAAATCATAAAATACCAGCAGTGCATTTGAGGGTGACTTTTTTGGTATATACAGGTTAAGACTTTTAATTGACAGAAAAGTAGTTGTTTTTTTTTAAAAATGCATATTTTTGCACTCACAATTTCACTTTTTTTTTTTTACCAGATCTTTCAGATGTTGAGTTCCTGGATGATTCCTCTACAGAGAGTTTGTTACTTAGTGGTGATGAATACAATCAGGATTTTGATTCAACTAACTTCGAAGAGTCTCAGGATGAAGATGATGCTCTCAATGAAATTGTTAGATGTATTTGTGAACTGGATGAAGAAAATGGCTTTATGATTCAGGTAAAGAAATTGAGGGGGTATATTTTCCACATTAATTTTGTGCTAGGGAAGATACCCTCCTAAGGTGTTGGAGACCGAAGTTAAGTAGAGAGCTGTAAATAGAAGTGACTAATAATAACAAAATATTTCTCTGTTCTGCATTTCATGTGATTCTCTCCAGCGTATGCAGAATTTTTTCTCTGGGTTGGGTTTCCTCTAACAATTTGATATGTAGAACAGGTTTGTAAGGAAAGGTAATCTTTTTGCATATAGACAGTTGATAACGTTGGAAAAATGTATGCTTTTCCACACACAAATGGTGGTTTTCTGTCTATAGACCATTCCAATTATACCAGCATTTCTGATTTGGTCCTTGCGATTCACAGTGCCATTTGTAGACACCACTCTATTTGCTGTACATTTACCTCAGCTCTATCCAAGATTGGTGAATCTTGGCATAGATCCCTGCCATACAGATAGATGTTAATATTGTCGGTATCTTTGCGTTATGATGTGCATGCTTCATCTTTAGAATAGCAGTTCTCAAACAAGAAATTACTAGCTCATTTTAGAAGCTGCTAAGAGTTTAAATATTATTTGGAATAGGAGAAAAAAAGGAGAAAACTTGCCATTTGAAGAATACTTCGTGTCAGCTGCTGACAGATTGCAGCTGCTGCTGCTTATGTATTTGTACTGCAGTGAAAGAAGCATCTTTCATCTAGTAACGAATAACTTAAAGTCATTGTCTCAAGGAATTTGTGTGATTAGATCAGATGCAAGCAAAAGTGAGGAAGAAGTCTGTTGCCAATAAATTCAAAAAGATCATGAACTTCCTGTGGTTTTTGGACTCAAAGGACAGGTTTGTATTCAACTATCAGTTTCTGTTGAAAATATGGAGCCTTTTTAATTGAGATTAGAAGGGAGCAAGAATTGGCTGCCTTGTTAATGGACTTGTAGTCTTTTGGAAACGAAAGAAAGATCTGAAAAACAAGTACACAAACTGTCCCTGGGAATGCACTACTGAAATGCAGTGGTGTGTCTGAAGAATTCCACAGTGATAATAACATGGAAAAAATGGACTGATGCAGAAATTTTCGGAGAGAGGAGAGGAAACTGTGGCCATAGTGGTATGACAAGAGGAAAGGTGGCTTCAGTGTTCTGAATATGTTGATGTTCAAAATGCATGTCAAAACAGAGGAAAGATTTTCAATAGTAAAACAGCAGATATTTAGAAAACAGGAAAGCACTGAGCTAAGAAGGGAGGAAAATGTACTTACAAGTGGTAGTTTCCTGCCCATTTCTAAAGTCCAATGACAGCTAAAGTTGATCACTTATCTCCTCTTCATGCATTGTCTCACTGAGAGCAACCTCTTTACTGTTTCCAGGCCTTCATGTCTTACCACATCTATTTTGCTCTCCTGTTCTCTTATTTCTCCTCTTTCATTTTCTCTTCATTTTCTTTTTCTTTTAGATTTTCCATTGGTGCGATATTAAAAACACATCTTTCTAGCGCACTGGAGAGATGCTTTGTAAATATAAATAATTAAACTGAAGAGTTTTCTGCTTTTCACTGTTATGCTGTAATGTATTACATTATCTTTCTACTTTACTGTAATGCTATATTCCTGTCTTATGTTACGCTACTAAATATTTAGGTGCTAAATTGTTATAATGTTGTAATAAAATGCTATTAAATATTGCGTCTTCATTTGTTTCTCCAGTCCGGAATTTGTGGTTGAGGTAACTTCTAGAACTAAAGCTACTTTTTAGCTTGAGGTCTTTGCCTACCCAAACACAAATCACCCAAATAAATTTATTTTACTCTTGCCAGCCATTTAAGTTAAACTGCCCTTTGAGTTTTGATGATACAAGAGAGAGCTTCTGATTTTTGAATCTGCTTGTCTTAGTTTTAGTTTTCGCTTTTCTTGTTTTTCTGATGTCAGTGTGAAGAGTGCTTGTGTTGGCAGCACAGTGTATGCATGGGATTGTTAGAGGACAGCATTCCGGAGCAGTACATCTGTTATATCTGCAGAGACCCACCAGGTATGAGTAAACCTCCTTTATCTGCATCTGTCTGCTTGGGATTTTTAGGCAGATATGTTTTATGTTGCTTAAATTGCTAAAGCTCTGTCTGTTTTGTGTTTATATGTTACAGTTCTTTGGGGAAAGACTCGCTTTGAGCAGAGACTTACTTTCCTGCCAGTAGTGTCTTGTTCAGCTATGCTAAATCTTCTACATGATTTAAATTACCATAACTTTAGTTGTTGAAACTTAATGCCCCCAAACCTTTAATGACATTATACTCTGAAAAGTCTTTGTAAAGTAAACGTTCTTGCTCAGTGATCTGTTTTCCATATACTTGGAATCACATCTGTTCATTTAAATATCCTTTTAGAGAAAAAAGGACTTATTATCACATTACACTGGAATATACTGTTGATGTCATTTCACATTAATTGTGATTTCGTAGTCTGTCTTTGCTAAGAATAGTGTAAGCAAAGGTGGAATTGAATATGTAAAATCTTTGCCAAAACCTAGCACTTATGTTAAACAATAGTGTACAAACAGCACATCTTGCACTTAAGATTATTATGATAATTTTGAAACAGAAAAAAAATGAGATAACTCTATTTACTTATGAACTGAATTTATTTGATTAGAAAACTGCTGATTTTAAATGGTTGTTTCTATAAGCCCCTTTTTCCTTCTGTTTATTTGAAGGAAAACCATATGATTTGGAAAGTTTTTAATATTTGTTAACAATTGATTAAAAAAAACCCGTGTATATGTCTTCTGGTGATTTATCTAACAGCTGTTTCAAGAGGGCCATGAGACCACAAGCCCAAATTTACTTTCATTCTGAATTTACGAAGTTAAATCTAAAGCCTGTATGTAGAGTTATAAAATAAGCTTTCTTTAATTATTTTGAGAAGCAAATTTAGAAATTAGAGCTGGACAGATGTGACTTTTTCCATTGGCCCCAATCAGAACCTTCATGATGGTAGAAAGTCATGTCTGATAATTCCTTGTGTGGTTTACTCTTTGAGTAGTCGAGCCTTTTCTTATTAAAAACAACTAATTTGTCTTGTGTTCTTTCCCTGCACTGTACTAGGTACTTCGTTATCCCCTGCTATACGGAGACTGTGTCCCTAATTTTTATCTTCTCTCCCTTCCTAACCATTACTTCTTTTCTTTCTATGTCAGGAGAAAAAGGTCATTCACAATGTCAGTATTTTAAAGTGTATTGGGATAATGGGCAGAAAGGAGATAGACAGGGTATTCTCCTGAAAGGTATGAAGGGCTTCCATCAACCCATTCTTTGTTCTGTATATGATGATAGTCTGATATGAAATTGAGTGTAAGATATTGCGATCTTAGTCAGTTTGTTTGTCTGGGTACCTCACTGTAAACAGTAATACTGGAATAAGTAGTATATGTCTTTTTTTTTCCATAATTAAGTTACTGTAGAAGCATTAGTTAAGTAGTTGTTAACGCCTGTTGGGTTAAAACTATAGATGTTGCCATAGTGTGGGAGACCTAAGGCCCGCTTACTTTGATATCCTGTCTAGTAGTGTCTGGTGAAAGACTCCTCAAAGGAGAGGGTAAGAACTCTGCTGTCAGATAGCTTTGAGATGTTTGCTTTTCATGAAGCCTTCTCCTGGCTTCTAATAAATAGATAAAGAATTCATCATTAAAGCAAAATATTTGTTGGCTTTTCAAAAACAAAGTAGGTCTTTTGGACATAGCCATATAAGATCCACTCTGTAACATTTCTGTCAGTAATGTAGTTACTTTTTTAACTCTTGGAGCTTACTTAAACTGGAAAACTAAAATGTCAATTTAAACTGATTTTTTTTTTTTTGCAGTTAGATTGACAATACTAAACTTTTTTTTTATTTCCTGTACTCTAATTGCAAAGTTAACTTCTCATTTCATATGCCATTTACAGAGGTTATGAGATTTCAGCTTTACTTTTTTTTTTTTCAGAATATGTTCCCTTTAAATCCATGAAAACTAAGTTTTAAAATCTCAGTAAAATAACAAGGTGTTGAATCATTCTCTCATGGATGTTAGGTGTTTAGGGGAGAGTAGAGCATATAATTATAGCACTCTAGTTTTAAAAATACAATTGCACTGTGGCTTTAGATGGTCCTCAATTTGTTTATTGCTTACACCCAGGTCAGAGGTGGAGTGCCAAATATCTTTATGATAAAGACTGGCTAAACAATGGACACATGTGTGGATTATCATTTTTGAAAGAAAACTACTCTCATCTTAATGCCAAAAAGATTGTGTCAACCCATCACCTACTGGCAGATGTATATGGTGTAACAGAAATACTGCATGGACTACAGCTGAAGATTGGGATTTTGAAGTAAGTATCAGTCCAGCATCTATTCTCAATCTTTGTATATTCAGGGAACAGAAACAACTGTTTCCATATGAATTATTCGATCATATTTAAAAAAAAACAACAACAACAACAAAAAAACATCTTAACAAATACTTTAAATAGTTCCAGTGCAACATGTCGAGTACCCTTATCTTCAGTGGGAGTTAGGTGCTCAGCAGATCCAGTATTTATTTATAGTGGGTCTTGTTGTTTTTTTAATAGCTGATTTTGTGTTAAAGGGTCCTTGTAGATTTATCCTGAATTGATAAATAACCTAGGAATATTCACTTACATGTTTGATAGTGGTACTTATCAAAAGATGTGGTCTAGCAGAAGTGGATGCTTGATAGTACAGTGCTGTAAGAGGCAGTTCAGTATAACATGTTTTTTTTTCTCCCCTTTGTTGTAGAAATAAACATCACCCAGACCTTCATCTCTGGGCTTATTCAGGGATGCGAAAAGAACAGGAACAAATAACTCTTGGGGTAGAGAAAAAGATAGTGACTTTGCCAGATACTGTTAATCAGACTGAAAGGACGTGTCACAGTCAAAACCATAAGGAGACACCTAGTTTACCCCAGAAGATGGAGGAAACATACATCACAAGTGAGCACAGTTACCAAAAACCACAGAGTTTTGGTCAAGACTGCAAAGCAGTCACTGACCCTATGAGCTCAGATGATGAAGATACAAGTAGTTTTGACGAAGACCAGGAATTTTGTTCAGAGAATAAAAACTGTTTACAGTATTCTTTTAAAGATGATGGCATGAATGAGCAGGTAAGTATCATTCTTCATCTGGGAAGTTCCTTAATTAGAAGAGTATGTTCAATCTTATAAAGTTCAAGTACATAAAAGTATTTATCAAATACGTCAGTAGAAATCACTGAGAGCAAAGCTGGATCCCTGAAATAGTTTCAGGTTAATAATATGTATTTGGATTGGTGAAGGATATGAAAAATATGGTTAAAATATGCCTATGCTAAAACTGTATTTGTTCTTTTCCAATGTTTCAAAGGGTAAAAAAGTCCTATGCTTAAAATGTGGGATCTTGAAACAGAACTTCAGTGTTTTTTGAGAGCTGAGGAAAAACGGCGAATTTCCTTTTTTCTCTCAATTCTGTTTTCTATTTGTGTTTTTTAATTGTTGTTAGACTTAGATTTGTAATAGTGTTTATTGTTGTACTCTACTCTTCTTTTAATATCAATACTACCTAGAATTCAACAAGTAATGATTTACAGATTAACTAAGCTAAAAGTTATGTGCAACTTCTTTTGAGTCTTATATTTGATATTTCTTCTAATTAATTTTTTTCAGACTTCTAGTCAGGATTATATTCAGTAATGTAAAAATCTTCCTTAGTTTTGCATTAAGTGTTTGAAGCTATTATATCATAGAAGAGGGCTGAAACTTTTTAGCCTTGTATTAGTCAAGAGGTCTCTAAGCAAAAAACAAACAAACAAACATAAACCAATCCTTTCTGTCTTCTACAATACTGAATGTGAGAATAAATCACCCAGCTCATCCTGCTTTTGAGGTACAGTTTGTGGTGTGGAAGAAGTGAGTAAGATGTATTTTTGTTCTAATTCTAGTTTTAAATATTTTATGTAAGCTATATGTTCTGAATGGAAATTTTTGGCTCATTCTAATTAGAACTAACTGTGCTAAATCACATTATTATACTCTGTTTGTATAGTAAGGAGACATGCAACAGTGAAATACACTTTCCTTCCAACAGTAGCTTAAATTGTCACTTTGAACATAATAAGTATATGTAGAATTAAGAAGAAAATATGTGAGCGGTGAAGCAGAATCAATGTTTCCTTCAGAGACTGAGTCATATATCTAAAAAGCTAGATGCTCTCTCCTCTAAACCAGGAAGAGGTCTGTTGGGACGATGTCAGGGTCCTCTTTCGTTTGGGACACCTTAACATCACCTTGTCAGTAGTTAGCCGTGGTTTCAGAGTAAGGCTTTCTGGCGAGACTTAGCATGTAATAAAAAGTGTTCCTTGGTTTCTCCATGAACTACTTTGTACTTCTCAAGACAGTGCTGACATTAACACTGTCAATGTCAGCAGTGTTCTTACATGAACTGGCTTCTCTGTAAAATGCCTTCTTTGCTTCTCCTTGTCAAACTTGCGGTTAGGACTTTGTATTCTCCTTTCTATCTTCCCATAGAGACTTGAATATTTTGGTCCTCCATGTTGGTTTGCCTTTTCCTAATCTACAATTCCATTGCAGATTTTCTTTACTCTTATAACCAATGTCCACATTGACTATTATCAGGTTCCTGTTTGGACTGCACCTGATCGTTAATTTTTTTTTCCAGTTTCCTTGTTCCTGCTTCTGAAAGCAAGAGCCTGCCCCACCTGACTGCCCTGTTTATTTCTTCTTCACAAGCTCTGTCCTGTACTCCTCCTACTACCTCTTCCAGCACTCCCTGATACAGTCTGTGTTGATCTGTCTTCCTGGTCTCTTAGCTCAGAGGAGAACCTCTGTTTGATCATGTTTTTTAAATTTTGAAGGAGGATAGACTTAACTATTTGAATAAATACAGAGATCATAAGGAAAAAATATATTTTATAATGTATTTAGGGAAAAAAAAAATCCTGTTTCTTAGAGCATCTATAATTTCACCTTAGTTTTCTTCCCCTGCCATAGGGTGAAAAATTCATGTAACAGATAATCTTGGCTTCAGAATTGTGCACTTGGATCCTCATACAGCAAGGGAAAAACAACATTATTCTCTTGCAGATGTACAAGAAAGTCTGAAAGTTGTCAGAAAGGGAGTATTTTGTATTTACATTGGAAATGTCCTATATAAAGACTAGTGACATAATTTGAGTAGTGAGAGCACTAAAGGGGCAAACCTGATGTCTGGCAAGGTGAAAGATTATATCTGGAAAGTGTTAGAGTCTACAGGCTTTATGACTTTCAAAAAATTATCTTTGGTAAATAACAAATATTGTGAATGTTAACAATATTTGTCCTCCAGGACTTGCTCACAAAGATACCAGCAGGATGGTCTGTTTAATTTATTTGATTGTTTTGCTTAATTTTTCAAAAGAAACAGTTAATTTTTGCTTAAGAAATGACTTACAGATCTATCAGTGACAAGGAAAGAACTTCAACTGAACATTTCATCAAACCAATGTATTAGAATGATAAAATTCACTCCTTGCTCTGACATTTGCCATGAGTGACATGTGACATCTGACATTTGTGAGCACATGTATCCAGAATTTTCCTTAAATTAAATCCATAAAATAGAATTATCGTAAGTGAAATAACTTCATCGGATATGAAGTCGTAATGGGTATAAAATTGAAACTGCAAATCCTGCTAATTAATAAAGATACCGAACACTTCAGTTAACGTGTTCAATCCGGTGCACTCAGTTTGGTCGTTTCCATTAGCTGAAACATGAGATACAGGAAGATGAGGTGCCTGTGTGCCAGCTCTGACTTCCAATGAAGATACTCATTATTTCAAAGATGATCTTCAGACAGTATGTTGCATAACATGGTTGCACAACTCTGGATGTTACTGCTCCTATAACCATCCCAAACATGTTTAATTCTGGCCAGAACCCGTGGTGGTAAGTTACAGGGGATCACAGCAGTGGTAGGAAGCAGTCTTCTGTTTTAATCTGCAGTTAAATGGCCAGATGACTAATGCGAAAATTCCTTTTGACATCTTGGGTATAAGTGTATTATAGGCAGTATTCCTTCGTTCTCTGGCCAAATTTAAAACAAATCATAGGGTTTTCCATATTTTTGGTGTCGGTACACTGATGCATTTCAGCACTTCATGAATTGACTCACGATATGTATTAACAGGGCACAGAAATGCAATCTGTCTTATTGCATTAAACAAAGAGCTTGAGCTGGTAAACGTTACCTCCCCTCACTCCCCCAGTGCTATACATGCTTATTTGTGTGAAATTTGCATTTTGTTTGGTTTAGTTTATTGATACGTCATGGTACGTGGCTGTCGAGTATGCTTTTTGTCCAATAGACAGAAGTACAGTTCTGAGACAGCGTAGTGTATCGTGTGATTCAAGTGTCAAAATCAACACCAGAAATTAAATAGACACTCTTAAATGGCAATTTTTTTCTTTCTGTTGCACCTATGAAGAAGAATTCTGCTGAAGGAAACACTGTGTTTCTTTGTAATGAAAGAAAAGGCTCAGAGGAACAAGTGGACACGCATCTTCAATGGCAGCTAAATCTCCTTACCCATATAGAGAATGTACAGAACGAAGTCACCAGCAGAATGGACCTGATTGAAAAGGAAGTTGATGGTAACTGTATTTACAGATACTTGTTAATACTTGTAAAAGCTTCTTTCATAGTCTGTGTTGAAGGTGATATGAGAGGCTGAGGACTGATATTTTTTGTGTTAAATTCAAATTTCAGCACCTAAAACTATGACTAGAGCTTGCACCCATGGTTCTTCAGGCCTCTTCCACGGGTTCTTACTGTCCATCAAAGCAGCTTACATGCTTAGGACCCCTGACAACATAGCTCAAGTTTGTGATATTAGACTTTAGAAAGCTTTGATAACTTGTCTACTCTTTGTCCAGATACGGATCATAGATTTGATGGATTTTTCTGCAGCTGGAGGGGTTTGGGCCTGATTGCTCTTGCACTTGACAGTATTAAGGAAAAGTGTGTTCATTTTACTTTCATCTTTGGTTTGCTGTATAAGCACATAATTGGTTTCAGGAGGATAAAGTGGGCTTCGTGGGAAAACCTGCATGAGATTGTAGTATGGGTGTAAATATTACAGCACAAGAGTTTACTCACCAGTTGTAGAAACTTAGAAATTAGAGGAGTTTGAGTGTAGTCATAGGAGTTCATAATTATCTTCTGACAAATAATCATCTTACTCCTATCTGCAGTTTTACCTTCAGTATTTCTGCCCATACTAGACAGTATGTCTAGAATTAGAGAGTTCATCTTTTCCCTTGTCTGTCTCTAGAAGCATAGAAATTCTTTCAAAAACATTTGTTTAAAGACTGGAAAACTGTTCTGTAGCCTGGACCTTGCAACTAGGAAGCTGTAAAAGAGACAGAACTGAGCCTAGAATTTCTCTGATCCTTGTGTTAAGGATTGCATTTCCTGTTGCAGATCTGTCATAGCTAGAAGGCTTTGAACTTGAAATTTCTTTTGTGTGTGTGGAGACTGTAAGTTGTCAGCTAAGGGTATAATTTGCTCCCAGGCACCTTTTTATAATAACAATCAAATTAGATGTTTGGATTGTTTGAGTCAAACACTGAATTAATGGTCATTTCCCTATTTTTTTCTGTTAAATAGAAATCACAGCCTCAGTATATTTTCCCTTCTTCTTAAAGATAAGATATGAAAGAAAAGTTTAATTTTTATGACAATTATTTATCAGAGACTCATTCTAACCAATTTCTTCTCTGTTTTACTTCTGTAGTTTTAGAAAGCTGGCTGGATTTCACTGGAGAACTGGAGCCACCAGATCCTCTGGCAAGACTGCCTCAGCTCAAGCGACGTATCAAACAGCTCTTAATTGACATGGGGAAAGTACAGCAAATAGCAACGCTTTGCTCTGTATGACAAAAGGAAGAATAAAGAAATGAAAATAGGTTCTCTACGGTGAATTTTCTTACTAGCCACAAGACTGACAGGAAGACAACAAAAAGCTGAGCATTTATATAGTTCTTTGCTGATTACATTAATAGCCTGAAGCTTTAGAGAGAGGAGAGGAAATCTAGAGTAATAAATCTATTGTATTGAAAATCTGAATATTCAATGTCCAAACCTCAAAATGTAATATATTACATACTGAGAAATATTGATTTGATCTTAACATGATAAACAAGGAAACTTCTGCATACAGGAAAGTTGAACAAACACTCTGCGAAGAACAATGCTACTATTTTGAAACCTTTGGCAGAAAATTCTAAATTCAGTATTCAACTGAGTAAAAGTTATTGAGAACTGTATTTTCAATTAATTCCTCTTATCTTGCTAGTGAAAGATAGACACAGAGAGATCTGTATCCTCTCTACAAGAAAATTTATAGATTATTTCCTTCTCTCGTGAATGTTCAGGAAAATGAGCGTACTAGCTTTGATTTTGAAAGAAACTACTTGTCATGGTGTCCTTTTTAAAGTATTTTTTTAAATAGAAATCCTTATTACAGCACCCTTAGGCTCCTTTAAAACATAAGTGGCAAATAGTGGTCAGATGTGCCAAATAATATTTACAACCACTGGGATGAGATTTTTACTATGGCTTACATGAAGGTTTTTTCCAAAGTCCTACTTGGTGCCAGCAATCTACCCCAAATTGTATGTAGGTGAGTTTTTTGTTTTTATTTTTATTTTTTTTTAAATGTTCTATGGCAGTATTCAGAGTTCAAAGCACCCTTTTTGTCCTGGAGAGCTCTGTTCTGGTTTGTGCCCTCTAAAACTATACCATCCTCAGCTGGGATGAGGAATGACAAGAGAAGCAAAACTGTCTGTGGCTGTGAATATACTAAACCACTAGGATAAATATCACAAAATACATTTTATAAAAAAAATTCCAGCTTCAGTGAATGAAACATCATGAAACCAAAGGCAGCTTAGCTGCTCTGTTAGCTCGTGCTGGTTTTTGAGCCCAGGACTGTCCCTGTGCTTTTAAGTTGCCGCTGTACGCAGTGCTACATACATACTTGTATGCGTATGTATATGTGTATAGATACACATGTACATATATACATACTATATACATTTATATCTACATGTCTAGTTTTATTACAATAGACTATAAGAACTGGTGGTTAACATGAACTGTTACCTTTTAACAAGCAGTTTCTAAAATTGAAAATAATGTATGTACAGGTTTTGAAATTTGTAAAATATGACTGTTAAAAGGAGGCTATTTAACTGATGACATTAAGATACTTGAACATTTTATGCCTCGCATCTGTTTATCAGTTCTAGTTATCTGTATAAATGCATTTTAGAACCGATAGACAGTAAACTTGAATTTACCTTTTGATAAGAGTACAAGCCACTGTACATTCAAAATTTATTTAAATTTGCAAACACACTGTTCTATATGTAAGGTACTGTATGTAAAACTGTTTATTAAAACTATTCTGCATACTCTATATTTTCCATTTTTCTTCCTGATCTACATACAAGTGTAAAATATGACTACAATAATGTACAGATCATCAAAAATCAAAAATTCTTGGACTGCCTTTTGAGGATTCATAAAATTGAATCATGTGCCAAAGATGGATTATCTGGGAAAGACTTTGCAACCTGCGCATTGAACTTTTATGATAAAACCATAACTGA
The DNA here is from genome assembly GCF_011077185.1 of Oxyura jamaicensis. Taxonomy (NCBI): domain Eukaryota; kingdom Metazoa; phylum Chordata; class Aves; order Anseriformes; family Anatidae; genus Oxyura; species Oxyura jamaicensis. Next base: position 150,547,190 of record NC_048894.1, read on the forward strand.
GAAAGTAGCATGGCTGGTTCATTGCTAAAACATACCTACCCTGACATCCCCCGTCTGTCTGTCATGTCTGAAGTAAGTTATCACTCTTGATGTCGAAAACAAAATGTAAGCCTGTGTTACGGAGTGGTTGCTATTTTAAAAGTCTTGCCATGTCAAGCTTATAGGAGATATTACAGAGCTGTATGATAACGTGGAAGTAAATTATAGCACTATGATCGGCAGCTTCATAATACAGGAAGAATACAGCAGCTGAGGAGTTGTTGACGTTTTTATAGCAACTGTTAATAAATAAAGTACTCTGTGTTATATAGTTGGATGCTTAAATTACTGCTTAACCCAATATGAATAGCTGAGTGACCTACTTGCTTTTTGATATGTGAGACTGATATATTATTCACTTGCTGCATATCCCTGAAAGTGGTAATGCGTGTACTGTATGAGACATGTAAATCCCAGTGAATCACTTTGAAACAAAATGGAGTATTGACCTAATTTATACAGCATACGCTGTAGCAATATTATGCATTTTGTGTGATGTAATATAACTAAATGTTACTGAAGGTGGAGGTGTGCGGAGAGATTCCAGGCGGGAGGAAGGGAAGTGCAGGGATGGAAGAATTTCCTGAAAAGGACGTCATGGGGTCAGAGTTGAAGTTGCCCTTGTAGCTACTTGTTTGCAGCAGTCTCTAAATTTACATGAGTATGTAACCTTATCCCTCAGGATCCTACCTTATTCAGGATGAACTGTGCTTACAGAAACAAGTAATCTGTTTAATATTTATTTTTTTTTATCTTCATTTCTTGTGTAGTCAATCATTATAAATAGAGAAAAAATCTTGCAAGCATTCATATCTTGTAAAAAAAAAATATATATAATAGTTTCCTTAAGGACAGTGTTATGATACATTCATTGTGTGTTGCCTGAATGCTTCACAAACTTGTCTTGGTTTGCTTTCTCAGATTGTGACGTTAGTCTGTGACACATGTACTTTAGTCCTGGCCCCAGTTGCTTAAGTACTCAGATGTATGGGATGATTTTGAAGTTTTTTTTGAACACTTAGAAGTCAAGTGCCATGAAAGTCTAAGTGTTTTGCGGAGTGTAACCTACAGTTGATAGCTTTGCTCGTGTGCCAGTCAAACCTGATGTGATCTGGTTCATACCAATGTCTTCTAGTTGACAACAAGGGAATCTGTTTTTTTTTTTTTTTCTTCTCTCTAGGCATCATTTTCCATCTGCCATCCTGCTTCCTCAATAAATAATGCAGGGATCTATACACAGTCTCTTAGCAACATCACTTACCTGGATATGAATTGCAGTTTCTTGTGCTGTATGACAAAGGAGGCTGTCTTCGAGGAGAGAATAATAGTACATGGTGCTGTAATGACTGTTTTGATGCTTCTGCTCAGAAAAGTAAAACAAATTTAAGTTTTCAGCCTTCTTTTAACTTACAAGATTTTAAGTAATAAACAAAAGGGAAATGTCATTGGACTTCTTGTGATTCCACTGGGCTAAATGGCAAACTCGTGGAGCCTTTAAATGCCTAGCTTTTTGTCTGGATTTCATTCACACAGTTTTTTCTTATGGAGCGTATCAGGAACGAGTCGCTTCAAACCCTTCTCCTTCCTGTGCCCATAACATAGGCATCCACATCTGCAACTGAAAAACAGAATTTCTGTGGTGGCAGCAGGACATCAGTATTACAGTCATAAAGGAAAGAGCATTGGTGGCATTACCAGATAACGTGTGTGAGGGGCTGCCTAGGTTTCAGTTATAGAATGAGAGCGGCTTGAAACTGTACGGCAGGGAATGGGTTGGAAGATACTTCCTACTAACTCTGTTCTTGGGTAGCTGTAGGGAGGTAATGCCCATATTTTGGATATTCTGGCCTTAAATGCATGGATCTTTGTTAAATTATAGAGTAAATTACAGCCACAGAAGTCTGTAATCCTATTTAGAAGATGAGTTTCAGTTTTCCGATGGGTTTTCTTTGCTGGGCTGCAAAGAATTGAAGCTGTTCTTCCAGGGGTGCAGTCCTCTTGTAGAGCTGACATCCTTCCGTCTCTTCCCATGATCTAAGTTTCTACATGTGCTCCTTGTCTGTTTGTTTTCCACCTTGCATCTGTTTCTCCATTTGTTCTTCAGTTTCCTGCGCTCTGTCCTGTTTTGTGATGCCAGGAGGGTTTCAATCCTGCCCACTTTCTTTTTCTGGCTGCTGGGGGAAGTGGTGCTAGGGAAAGATCTCCTCTGCTCCTGTCTCTTCTGTCTTAAGTGTCCTACAAGCTGTGTATGGCCGGATTGTGTGTACCACGACAAAATCTTTAGATGGTTTTGTTGCCTTCCTCTAGTACACATCTGATTGTCTGCAAATGTTGATCCCCTTTGCTCCCATCTGGCTTCTAGATTAGCTGGGCTCAGATTGATTCTACAAAAACAAAACAAACAAAAACCCTACTCGTTAGCTCTGTTGGGCTCTAGCTCCTTGCCCAGCTGGAGGTTTTAGCATACAGGAGTCACTCAAGCTTTGCCATGAAGTTATACAAGTATTTTAACGCTTGCAAAACAGAATATTTTACTCTGTATTTGAAGGAAAACTGCAACTATTTTTTTCACTGAGACTTTAAAAGGCAGAAAACAGATCCTGCGCTGAGACAAACAGAGCGTGATGTTAAAATCAGCCACAAAATCAGAGACAAGAAGCGCTGCAAGCAGGAGCTTTGTAACAAGAAGTGGGCAGCCCATCCATCTTGAGATCCTCGCCTTATTACTGACTCTCGGGAGCTGTTGATGTGTGACGGGGGTGCTTGCAATTATGCCACTCATTGCGAATGGGAATCACTTTTGCCATGCCAGTTTAAAAGACTGGAACCTTGTGTTTTCTCTCTACTGCTTACAAATGTTGCAGTCTGTCGGCCTTAATTTCACAGTGCTTATTAAAACCAGAGGCTCTAATCCATTGTTATCTTTGCATTCGATTAGCTGCTACTAATGTTCCATTATACTGAGACTGTATGGGTAGAGGTGGTCATTTTACAAAGTTTTTGAAAACACTTCAGTAATGATTTTTATTATACTGATATGTCCTGGGCGTCGGTTATAGGGATCTGTCTTTAGCAATAACTATACACTATGTGTATATCTGTTTATATATGGAAAATAAACATGGAGCATGTAACGACTGTGAAAATACACTGCACAAAGAGCAGAGTGAGCATTTGGCGGCCGTTCTGCACCAGCCTGAACAACCCAAATGAAAAATTGGAGACCGTGTGGAGAAAATGAACTAGCCCGAAAAATTATTCGGGAGTGGATTTCCCTTTACGTGCGCAGTGGGCTGTGTGTAAGCTGTAGATGAGCCAGCCCTGAGTCACTGAAGCCAGTTCACTTGCTGTTTGCTCACACAGCAGCTTCCTCTTCTGTAGAACTGGCGAGAGCCACCGTGTTCAGCTGTAGCCCTGTGTGTCAGTGTATTGTCACTAACCACGCCGAGAGAGGCAGCAGTGCGCTAGCATGACATCTACGAGAGACGCAAAGTACTTTCTTCTGTGATTTGTTTTTTTATAACAGCAATAACATTGACTGCATTCTGATACAATAAAGGTCTGTTGAGATTATGTGCCTGGGCTCCCAGACTTTAGTTTTAGTGAGTTGGTGAGCGTCTGCGTACGTTTTAAAGCAGTAGGGAATCTTCAACTGCGTGCTTAGCCTGTAGTCAATAAATTACATGCAGTGATGGATACTATTTTATTTGTATACATCTCAAAACCTTAGGGGATCTTCAGTTGTATTTTAGCCTGTAGCTGAATTATGTAATCAATAAATTATTTACAGTAATGAATGCTCTCCTGCTATGCAACAAAGTAATTAGACTTCTCTGTTCCGGTGATGCTTTGGTGTTTTAACAATTTCAGGTGTTGAGTTTTGCAATGCACCCAGTTCTTGAAAGGGTCTTTTAACAACTTATTTGTAGTGATGGTATCTCTTTGTGGGCTGATGGCTACCTTCTAAGAGCATTTTTTCTAGTTTTGTGTCTGCATGATGTCATTACAAAATAACTTCAGTTTATTTTAATGATTTCTTGTATTTTAATGTTGCCTATAAATGGTTGTTCAGGATTGAACTGTAGTACGAAATGAGCAAACAATGCTGAGAATATTCCTGTCCTAGCCGTCTTGTGGACTGGGGCATAGATGAAATCAGGCAGTGTTCAAACAAGTCACTAATACACAGAAATAGTTTAGTTATTCACACAGCAAAAAAATGCTATGATCTCAAACATATTAAAAAAAAAAAAAAAAAGTGTTACTCTGATATAGAAGATCTTTTCTTTGTTATTGAAGACACTATCTCAAAACAGTCTCTCAAATTTAAAAGAGATATGGCTAAATTCAGACCAAGTTCAGATCTTGGAGCAATATCTGAAACACTTTTTTCTAGCCCTGAGTCAGACCGAAGATCTAGCCCTCCAGTACCTTATGTTAGGCAGAAGCATAATGTTGAGCATCCATAGAAATACATTGACTATAAAGGCTCTGTACAAATTGGTCTTTCCTTCAATGTAACTTTCAGTTCTCGAAAACAAATGTTTCCTCAAACAAAATCTTTATGAAGATTTATCAGTTATGAAGATTTATCAGATTTATCGGTCACTGATAGGTCTGTTCTTCCTAAGCTTGTTTAATCCATCAATTTTCATTAATTTCTGTCTTTTAAACCTCCACCGCCCTCAGGTGGCATAATTAATTCCACAGCTTTCTTGTGTGGCAGGAGGACTTAAAAAGCAAGTTCAAGGAGAAATCTGACTTCATGAACTATATATACACTGTTGCATTCATTTCAAAGAAGGCTAAGTATTGCATTGTCAGGAACACCACAAATAATTTTGTCCTACCAACACCAGAAATTCAGCACCTTATCGATGTCCTTGTGTAACTAAGGATGTCTCCTCTCACGTGGATTAGTTTGCCAGATACTGAATCTACAAAGTGTGCAGATCCATCCATCACTCCACTGCTGGCTGCAGACCTGAGTTCTGCTTGGGGGTTCAAAACATTCTGCGTTCCTGATGCTGTAAGATTAAAATAAACATTTTTGTACTTTCTATTGCCAAGGTTAGACATGCTAGACATACAGTGGAAAATTGTGCTGTCTTCTGTTAGCCATGTAAAAAAATATGTAAGATTTGTTTCTTACACATGAATATGTAAGAAAAAAAAAAAAATCATTTCTCCTAGGAATGGTTTGTTTCTGGAAAAGGTAAAAGTAAAAAGGTAAAAGGTAAAAGTAAATTCAAGTTTTGTTAAGTGGGCTTCTTTAGGTTCTTCTATCACCAAAGGCACTTTGCAAACTGGTGAATGATAATACAAAAAAAAAAAAATGAGAAGTCCTCTGCCTACTTTTCTGACCTAGCCAACTGTAGTGTTCTGGTACTTTCCCATCATTCTTTCAATCTGAAGAACACGTAAAGTGCGAAGTGACTGAAACTTGTATTATCTGGTGGGGTTATGCTCTTCATCTTTTAATTTTATCTCACGTTGATATTTTTGTCCTTTTTTGAGGATTAAATTAGAGATGAGTGCTTCACAAGATCTAGTTATTGTTGTCTATGCCAAAATCATGTGAAGAAGCTGGGAAAGAGCCTCATGCTTGAGAAGAAACGTTCTGAATGCGAAACTCATTGTGCTCACAAAAGAGAGCTAAGCTGCTAAGGAATAGCACGGGTCTATGATTTTTGCATGGTTTTCTTAAAATGTGGGAGAGGATGGGCCAGTATTTGTTTCCTATGTAAAACAGAAAAGCAGTTATTTAAAAATAAATTAAATACGTGTTATGGGCATAACCTGACAAAGCTTACCATTCTTCAAAGCTTTACTTCCAATCTGCTGCCATGTTCAGGAGACTTCTTTAAGCTCTCAGGCTCAAGTTTTATTTGGGTGAAAGCAACTTTTCTGTGAATATAGAAGTTTACGTGTACCTATACAGGTAGCACTTACTCTTGGGCTTTCTGGTACGTAATCATGGCACTTACACAAATCTGTGCACATTTTCTGCTAAGAAAGTAAATGCAAAACTGGAACACTGGGTAAATGGTCTGCTTCTCCCTTCAGGGCTGAGATTTCAACAGAAGGTGTCATCACGCTGACATTTTTTCTTTCTCCCAATCAATTAGATTTAGTTGCTTTTTGATAGTGTATACAGCAAATAAAACCTTCATTTACAGCACTAAAGCAATGATTCTGAAGACAAACTACTTTTAAGGCCGTATTGACTGCAGGGACCTTTTCTACTTGATTCTTTGCTTACCATCAGGGATGAGCTAATTTGAGATAGTTTTCCATCTTTTCCCAGGTGCTAAAAATAGAGCTCAATGCCGTTGTCCCTTCACTGAAGGGAATGTTATGCACTGAGCATTTTCTTAATTTGTCTGACCTGCCATAGATCGTGTCTTTGTGTCTTTTTTTGTTTGTTTGTTTTCTGAAGAATGTGGATTGTATATGTTGCTCTGTAAAATACCTTTTTTTAAACTATTTTTTGTATCCATGGGCTATTGCATCCCACTGAACTTGCGTGTACCAAAATGCCCATCGTGGCGTGATGCAGATCTAGAAGTGGTTTAAGTGATACAGATTGCCAGCACTCTCTCCCACTTGGCTTTTGAAGAGACTTTTAAGACTTGGCTGCTCTTCCCACTTGCATAGTTCAGAGGTTGTTTTCTGAGTGTTTTTGAAGGAAATAAAAGCAGTCTTGGGAATCAACAGTATGCAGATATTGTAGATTTGTGCTTCCTTCTGTTAATAACAGCCCTTTGGGACTTCCTTGGTTTCCTGTCTGCCTTATTCCATTACTAACTACTAATGACCTTTGGTAGTCAGCAAAGGAGGAGGAGGAAAGTCAATGTTTACCATAAAAAGCCTCTCTCCCCATTTGTTGTGCAAGGATGGCCTGACAGCAATTGCCTGAATAACTGTTTTGGACTAACTGTACAAAAAGGATTAAATAAATGTATCGTTCCCCCTCTGCCCCATCATTTTACGTGTAAGCACAGAACCTGCTGCCCCTGGAGAGCCCATGGCACGGGGCTGTACTGGTTCTTGTTGCTCTTCTGTAACTGTCCCACTGGAATGGGGGTCAGACACAAACCTGAGACCCCTGAAGCATATATTCAGAAAAGCGTGGAATATATTTCACGGTCAGACCTATAATCTTTTACAGTTCAACCACCCTGGTACTAATGCTGTTCTTTGGTCTGATGGATTTGATCTGCATGTATATTTCCCTACATACACTGTATTAATCCAGAAATTCATTTTCTTTCTATGTCTACTTAATCCGGACTGTTACAGAAATTTTCTTTATGCCTTTGAAGGTGCTTTTTCCAGCCTGCCCTCTACACTGGACGTGTTCTCTGTCGTTTCCCAGCTTGATCTTTCTGCTGACTACTGACTTAAAACCAGAATAGACTGCTTGAAAATCAAGTCCAAATATAGCCCCACTTTTTTTTTTTTTTTTTAAAAAAAAAAAAAAAAGAAAAAGACTAATCCTGGTAAAGCAAGCTTGTACTGCTGTTTGAGGTCACATTTACCATGGATATCAAATGCTGTAGCACTTAAGAGGTCTACAACCCAGACAGAAGGATGCTTGAATCACTGTTAGCACAGGCACAGTCATGGTCTGTAAGTGGGTATCAGTGGAATTGTTTCTAGACCCTCATGGGTCACACACAAGAGTGCTGCTGTCACTTTTTTCATGAAATCAGCCTAAGTTCAACCTCAAAGGTGTGCTTCTGTTATTATTTAGCTAATTCTTCTGGGCCTGGTTGTCCAGCAAGCTTTATGTGAATGTGAGTTCTTACAATTCCTCTTGCAGATAAATGCTACTTGAGAGTCATAAGAGGTGGTCAAGTAAGAAATGATACTCTAGAATCAAGGAAATAATATTTCTGAATTATTTACATTGAAGATCTTGCATGTAATAAATTCCCAAAAGAACTGACTTGTGTTAACAAGCTTAATTGTCATACACATTTAACACCTAGAGGATGAAGCCTCAGAAGCTAAGCTACTTCCAGCCAAATACTGGGCTGCATTAAGTGCTTGGTGCAAGTGGAAGTTGAAGAAAAATGTTGAATGCATTTGACTCTGACCCTCAATTCCCTTCACAGTCAGTGGAGCTGCAGCTATCCAGTTTCTTGCTTAGTAACTGCACCACAAGGTGTATTTGCTCATAGCGCTGCCCTGCTTGGAAGCCTTCTTCTTGCCACAGTGGGCCAGGCTATCTAGAAATACACAAAAAAGTGTGCTTCTAATAAGTGGCACAAAGTCTCAACGAAGACAAATATAATACTTAACACTTATATTTAAACACATACTCTGATCTGTGATGTTTTCCGGGGTTGGCAGCATTCTTCACAAACCTGCCCCATGCCAATGCTGCCTGATACACTTCAGGTCTCTAACTTGCTGTTGACCTCAGTGGGACATCAGGCTCTGGGCACGGGGCTGGATCTCTAACTCAGTGCAAATGGTTGCACAGGTGACAAGAGGATCTTTGGCTGGGGCCGTGTCAATCTGCTCAATGTGCACGGCGATTTAACGAAGTACCCCCAGCCCCTCCCGAGCCTGCTGCTGCTCATTCTCCTTTCCAGTGACTGGGCTCAGGAGTGCTCCCTGCAGAGGGGCGAGGGCTTGCAGATGGAAACCACGAGGGCAGCAGCAGGTGAAGGGGCCCCTTGTGGTTTTTTCAGAAGTATCACATGCGTCACTCGCCCAACTCCATGGCCAGTCTACCAGCACGTAAGTGAGCTTATTGGAACAGTGGTTGCTATAAAAAGGCAGGTGAGGGCTACGTGTGGTGTGCAGGGCTGCCGCAGTGACACCAGGGGATGGAGCTCTCCCATCGCAAGATGGGCTCCATCCCAGTTTGCACCCTTCTTTGCTTTATTAGCATAGCAGCAGCCAATATATTTGGTAAGTATGCTTGTCCTTTCCCTTTGCTCGTGTTCAGTGGTGACTACTCCTGTGATCTTTGTGCTGCTATTTACGTTATTCCATCTAAGTAGATAATGATCTTGAATCATTGGTAGATGTAGATAATGATCTTGAGTTGTTGGTAGATGGTTATTTTGTGCTGTGCAGACTGAGTTTGTGCTCCAGGTTAAATCCCGAGCTGTGAGGATCTCTATGAGATCAGAGTCGTCTGAGTTCAAGTACACCTGGACTTTGGGTGGAAAAAACAAAGTTTTCTGGAAGAACAGGCTGGAGTAGAGAAGCTTGGATAGGAAAGGGTGCTGCTGCAGCAAAGCTAAGGGTCATCAGATTGTATCTTCTACTCGTGTCCCATCATCTATTTAGGCTGGATCCTCAATTTAAGATATTGGATAGTCTGAATGCTGTTGCTAACTCTCTTTGGTCTGTTTAAAGAAACCAGATTTGACAGTCCTGCATGATAAGGAGTTTGAGTCACCCATTAACGTTTTAACTCAGGTGCCTCAGTAGGCTGTCTCTGGCACTGTATGAAGGGATCTCCACACACCCTACAGCAACTGCCTGAGTCATGTTTGAGATGAAAATGGTGTGAGGTTTGTCTGCAGATAGGTATCTATAGGTGACCTAACCTAAAATCCCTTTAGAGTCTTGTGGCAATTTTAACATGGGCCTAAGGGGACACAGAAAAAAATCAAAGAAAAAGTGACTGAGAGTTCTGAAGTGTACAGAAAACACCTGTGGCTCAACTCCCTAACTGCAAATTGGAAGCTGAAAAGTATTTAGAATACTTACGAAGTATTTGCACTGCTATACATGCGGTTGCACTCAGATCAAATATTGCACTTAGTGAATCTGTGGTCTAAATCTGCATTAATGGCTTTGTTTACTGTATTTATGTATATTTAGAACTGTTCAACAGAATTAAAAGTGTGATGTTCCTTGGATTTTGAGGACAGGGAAACTGTGAGATCAACTAATCTGTAAAATAATAATAATAATAAAATACTGAATTTCATTATTTTCCTAAAACTCCTACAAAAATGGTTTTGAATACATTAAGAACTGAAGAGTAATCTGCTCTCTTGCTCATTGGCTTCAGTATCTAACCACTTGTACTGGTAAAAACTAAGAAGTTCTCCTAGTAATTTAAGAAGACTCCTATTCTGACACTACCTGCTAGACATTGATTCCTTTGAGAATTCATGAGATTAAGATATTTTAAAAAGCCTTTCATGAGATTAAGAAGAAATACCTTTCCTTTTGATTGAATAATACCTATTATTTAGCTTTATTTGTTCACAAAAATATTAACAGTGATGTCCCTCCCTCTGAGAAATAGTTGTGGTTATGCCAAAACACTGTTTTGTGGAGATGAACACAACTAACTCTAAGTAAACTACTCAGGTACCAGAAAATGATGCTGTAGTATTACAGGACAGAGCTGATGTTAATTAAATACAGGCCTGGGAAAGACCTCCGTCACATGTTTATCCTGCATCTGGCAACCCAGCTAGTTTTTTTGGTGCTGTCCTGTGTAGAAATTCAGGGAGGGCTTGTGAACCTGGGGCTTTCACTGCACAGCACTGGAATTTAATAGGGTTTTGATAAAAACAGGCTCACGGTGAAACTGCACTTAGCATTTACCTTCTTGATGCTTTCAGAGTACCAGACAGATTCCCAGCCATTGCGTCCATGTGAGCTTCAGAGGGAAAAGGCTTTTGCAGGAGGAGACACCTACGTACCTCAGTGCTCAGAAGATGGCCAGTTCAGGTAATTCATCCCTGCTTTGATTCTGTTGTTTTACTCTGTGACTTTTCACTACTATTTGAGTGTTTAGCTTTGGTTTGAAGAGCCTCCCTATCAATAAGGATGGATGAATGGCGTGAGGGACTGAACAGGCTTCATTGAGCCATGTTGCAGATCCAGCCTCTCCCTGAGTGAATTCACAGAATCACATAATGGTTTGGGTTGGAAGGGACCTTAAATATCATCTAATTCCAACCCCCTGCCATGGGCAGGGACACCTCTCACCAGACCAGGTTGCCCTAAGCCCCATCCAGCCTGGCCTTGAGCATCCACAGCTTCTCTGGGTTACTTTCCTGTTACTGGAATTAATCTCTGTGTTTACAATTAAATCTAAGACTAATAGGATAATGTTGTCAGTATCATTAAATACTTGATAGAGGTTGCTGTGTAATGTAGGTGCTGTTTTCCTATGCACACTCATGGGCATGAGACCTGTGATCAGTGTGCCAGCTGACATAGCTGAGCCAAGCTGGCTTGGAGAAGTTATTCACACTGCTTTAAGTAGCACAGTTGAGTTTCCTCCTAAAGGCGGTAAAGGAACTAAATAGCAAGTGGACAATAGCAGTATAGAGAGCAGCATGGTGCTTGAAGATGGAGGAAGTTAATGAGTTAAAGCTGAGGGAGATTCCAACCTGTAATGTTCACAAATATTATCTTACTGTTTTTGCCTTGGGTGGGGTACCTAGACCATGCTAGATTTGAGTTAGAAAAGATCTCAAAACATAAGATAAATCTCAGATACAGATCAAGATAGATATCATCAGATAAATATATATCAGATACAGATCCGATAAATATCAGGATTCTGTGCGATTTACTTGCCTCCTGAATGACTTCAAGTCAGTTATTGGCAATTCCTGAAGACTCCAGAGAATTACTAGAATTAAGACTTAACAGGTAGACCCAAAAGATTTAGAGCCACCCTAAACAAAGCCCTTTCTGACTCCATTATTTGCAATAATAAAATACTTGAACCTGTTTGCCATGGCTTATGTCCCATACTGACTGATGATTCTGGAGCTAACAGAGTAAAATGTGTTCCTCATATTCTACTTCAGGACAGTTCAGTGCAGTAGAAATGGTCTCTCCTGTTGGTGTGTGGATGAGAATGGCATCGAGGTACCTGGCAGCAAACAGGATGGATATCCTGTATCTTGTAAGTCAAATGTTTCCAGTGTTGTTCACAGTGGACAAAGAGCCACTTAAATCTTCACTTGAAATGTTGAAATCAAGAATATGCTAATGTCAGGATTAGACGGACTCTATTTTGTTGTAATTTGTGCGTCTTTCTAGCTGAATTTCTGGAGTTTCTTTGAAGCTGGTCATGAAAACATGATACACTTGAATGGTCTGTATTCATGAAGGTCACAATAATGTAAATCATGAATGAAAGCTCAACTGATTGTATTCATCTTTGAGTTGGACATCTTCAGTCCCAGCTGTGGAGGGATTCTATCTACCAGTTTTTTTGACTTCATAACCATCAATGTCGTGATGCCACCTGGGTGGCAGAATCAGAACTCCCTCTTCTGAGAAAACTCAGCTGTTGTCTTAAAAAAATAAATGATTCAGTGCCCAGCAAGCACTTTCCTCTAACACTGCCTGCTCTGGTACTACAGGCTTATCGTTCTGCCAGCTGCAAAAGCAGAGGATCCTGGTGAGTCGCTACATCAACAGCAGCAGCATCTCCTACATCCCTCAGTGCACGGATTCAGGGGCATTTGACGTGGAGCAGTGTGACATGGAGCTGGGTCAGTGCTGGTGTGTAGATTCGGAAGGAATGGAGATTTATGGCACCAGGCAGAGAGGAAAGCCCACCCAGTGTAAGTAAGATTCAACAAAACGGTGAGTTTTGTGGGGATAGAAGGTTTGGTATAAATGAAAGGTGGTAGATCAGGAGCTTGGACACTGCAGCCTACACTTAGCCTATAGAAGTACAGGTGTTAGCTGAGAAATTTAAACTAAATGGCTATTTCCTTTGGTTATAAAGACAATATGAGGCAACTAGGTTTGCATGTTCAACATAATGAATCTAGGCCTCTTCCAAACCATGGCCTGGTTTGTGGGAAATTAAGCTCTAATAAATATTACTTCTTTTTCATGCTAGGTCCAGGAACCTGCGAGATCCGGGACCGTCGCATTCTGCATGGAGTTGGGGAGAAGAGCCCACCTCAGTGCTCAGCAGATGGAGAGTTTCTGCCTGTCCAGTGCAAGTTTGTCAACACTACAGACATGATGTTTTTTGATCTCGTTCATAATTATAACAGGTAAGAGTGTAGACTTATGAAAGTGGGAGACAGTGATGCACACAGCTTAAAGTCAGGATCTTACTGCATTTTTTTCCACATGAAGCTCTTTTTCTGTGACCCTATCTGATATTATTTCCTGCTAATGAACGAACCAAGTGATTTATTTATTTATTTATTTATTTTTCCTAAATTAAATTTACTCTTCTAGAAAATCCCTGCACTATAATCAGTGTGCCTTTGCTCAGTAGTGGTTACCAAACACTGGTGATTGCTATTGGAAAAATAGCAAGGGAAATCATTCAAACAGACACCAATCAGCAGATAAATGCAGAAGGAAGAGAAATTCAGATTATGTATGAGGTAAGAAAGATTATTCCATTTGGAATATGAGAACAGAAGGACAGAGAGACAAGTGGCAACATAAAGAGCAAGTTCTATGTGACAGTAGGAAAACTTTTTTCCATTTAACAGTGCCAGAGTTGCTCACACAGGGGAGCCAGCAAGTGATGAACAGGGATGTGGTGTACAGGCCAGCTTCTGGTGGGTTGGAGCAGGCTGGGGAAGATTTCAAAATGCTGTATCAAATGCTTGTTCTTTGGAGGAATCAGGAATTAATGCTCACATGGAGAAATAAGGGCTGGGAAAGGGGAACCGCAGAGGGAAGAGTTTGTGTCTTGCGAAGTGCGTTTGTCTTGGCATCTCAATCAGCATATTTCTCCAGAGGAGGGCAGTGGAGTAAATGTAATGTCTCGTTCTGACTTGGCTCTATAGCAGCAAAGGCATTTTATTGTAAGCGTCAATTTTGCTATTTTGAGGGTTTCCTTCTTTAATTTAAGCAAAACTGAAAGGCAGGCTCAGATGCACAGTACAGATTTGTCAGAGCTTTGGGAGAGGTTATTTTGGCAAGATCAAAATAGTCTGGCTATTTTGTTTGTTTGCCTGTAGAGTGTGGAAATTCTAAAAGAAAAATCAGAGAAGAAAGCAATGCTTTAAATTAACATCTTTTCCCCTCCCACTGAGAGGTTTGTCTGGAAAAGGTCTGCAAGATTGGCCTTTTCTTGTGTCTATGTCATGTAATTAATCACAGCAGGACCATGTCACTCCCAGCTGTCTACCTTTCTAATTATGACATAGACTTAATCCATAACCATATGATTTGAGTATCTTAGGTCATTAATATATTTATTTTATACAGTATTTCTGCCTGGATTATCATTATTCTTTCCTATAAGCATGAGGTCCGAATGCAGAGTTGAAGTGATGATTTTCACATTGAAGGCCTGTGGCAAAATAGGGATTAAACCTCCATTTTAAAAGGTTTGGGTTCATGTTCTGACCATTGGGAAAACATTCTTTGGCTCTGTGGGCTGACTTTTGAAATCTAAATGTGTCAATTAACTCCCTTCCCAAATCATTTCCTCATACCTTTACAACAATTCCAGAATAAATTAGTATGTTTTAAAAAATGGAGAAAATATTAATAATAATAACAATAATAATAAGCTTAAGCCTAAGACTTTACCAAGGGGAAGACTTCTGGAAAGAAAGCAAGCCCAAATTTCCTGCCTTACTTGACTGGACTGCTGTTTGTTCTTTTATATAAACTGTGCCCAGGTCCTGCTTGGATAGGCAGCCATATAGAAAGCCCTACAGCAGATAGTGGAGGAGAGATCCAAAGCTCAAAAAACAAGGAGATTTTTTTAACTTTCTTGCTATAATGTTCATCAAACTAAAGACCTTGGTCAGCTCACTGGAGGTTTTGCTCTATTATGTGTTAGATTAGAATAAAAAAATATCCTGAGTTGGAAGGGACCCATAAAGATCATCCAGTCCAAACCCTGGCTCCACACAGGACCACCCAAAAATCAGACCATGCGTCTGAGAGCATTGTCTAAACGCTTCTTGAACTCCAGCAGGTTCAGTGCCATGACTACTGCCCTGGGGAGCCTGTCCCAGTGCCCGACCACCTCTGGGTGCAGAACCTTTCCCTAACACCCAGCCTGACCCTCCCCTGTCCCAGCTCCATGCCGTTCCCTCGGGTCCTGTCGCTGTCCCCAGAGAGCAGAGCTCAGCGCCTGCCCCTCCGCTCCCCTCGTGAGGGAGCTGCAGGCCCCATGAGGCCTCCCCTCAGCCTGCTGTGCTCTGGGCTGAACAGACCAAGGGGCCTCAACCACTCCTCACGTGTCTTCCTTCCAGACCCTTCACCATCTTTGGAGACCTCCTTTGGATACTCTCTAATAGTTTTATGTTCCATGTGTTATTTTTTTGGTAGTGTAAAAACATGTTCTGATATTTTCCCTCCACTTCTGAGCAGTCAGTAAGAAAGGCAGCTGTGACTTCAGCTGCACACACAGAACACAGAAGGGGTTATTTGCAAATCTGCTTTTGAAGATCAGGAATGAGTTACCTTTGCTGGAAGCCAAGAGCAGAGGCACAGTTGGAGGAAAAGGTCAGCAACCATACATTTATCTACTTCTTTTGTTAAGTACAAGCACTCTTCTTGAAACACATGGGTACACAATGAATTTATCCACAACTTAAACGGTCATCCCTGCTTCAGCCACTTCTTTTTGGACTGGGACTGATAGATGAGGTCTTCTGAGTTCTCCCTTCTCACCTCTAGGGCTGTGATTATAAGGAGTCTGAGAAAAAGAAAAGGAGCAGTGGGGCGTGAGTTTTCTAAATGTGATAGATTAAGTTCTATCCTCTTGTTTGTGTGGGCCTAATTTATACCCTTTTGCACTTTATTTAGCCATACTCTCTACTTAGAACAAAAGTAACCAGAATGGCAGGATATGACTGCATGTCTGTCTCATATAAAAGCGGTATAATTATGCATATGACATCTTAACATTGAGGGTAAAAGAAGGAAGCATGCAGATTTTTATTTTCTTATTTTATTTTGTTTATTTATTTATTTTGCATAGCAGCCTGTGTCACTAAGCTGGATGTCGAGATGCTGAGGGGATAAGCTTCCAGGAGATGAGTGGGTGTAGGCAGATGCCTTTGAGTCGATAGGAGCACTGCTCTGCTCAGAGACAAGATCACATTCCTGACTGAGCAATGACCAGTGCATAATTCAGGGGTACCAGAAAGCTCTAGAAATCCACTAAGCCATTTATATCCACAGTGGACCATAGAAAGATGGTATTTAGTTGTTTATAACTTAAATTGACTTGTTTTAATGCTAAAGTAAACCCCTTTATGTTCTGAAGTATGACATTTTGATAGCTTTTAGCACACCAGTGTCAGCAGCAGAGCAGGATTTGGCCATCCAAAGTGGAAGGAGTCAGTAGGCTTTTAGTCTGAAGATGTGGGAAAGTACCAGACCTCTCAGCACTACACAGTGATGTGCAGTGCAGCTGGGACAACCCCAGAAGTTGCCAGTCCTTTCCTTTGCCAGGGCTTGCTGTTACTGCGTGTGTCCCTGAGCCATCCTAGCCTGTGCTTCCAGGTACTGAGGAAGCAGCAACCTCTCCTGGAAGGGGATGGCACTTCCTTTTTACTAGATATTTCCAAATATGCCACATGCGGCTGGGACATCAAACCTTTATTGTATATCAGGGTAAGGGTATGTCTCTGCAAAATAATACATGTTTTTTGCAACATGGTGAATGAACATGTCCCGCCAACCACATTGCTTGAATCAAGAAAAAATCTATTTGTTTGCAGAAGCCCTAGAGTGTCTGTCAGTTAAGATCACAATATATATACTTTTTTCCAACTCTGACATTAATAAGTTTTCTTCCTAAACAATTGATTTGCTGGAATCTGGCGGTTGTCACTCCTCCTAGAATATTACACTGAGAACTAGCAACTCTTTGATCTCCAGAAGTAGGAGTCAATCTTGGTTGTAATGTGTTTAAAAACCTTTTCTCTTTAATCCGTTGAGCCATGCTCTTTGAACGAAAAAAAATAATGAGGTTTCTATCGGCTTTTGTACTTGATTCAGTGCAAAAAGCATACATAGCGTGGAGGGAAGAGGAAGCAACCTGTTTGTTTAGGCACTCTGCCATCCTGTGCAGATTTGTGGAAGGAGTTAATGAACGGCTGTTGTAATAACATTAGGCCAACGTGCCTCTATTTTACACTCTTTGGAAGGCTTTCAAGGGTAGGAACAGAACTGAAAATGAATGTTAGAGACTGGGTATGTGCATAGGAAGGATCTGAAATCTGTCTGAAGGGAGATATTATTGTCCTGTATTTAGTTAAAAGGAACTCGTGAGGCCTGGTAGCCCATGGAATAGTTGATTTGGGTCATGTCGGAGTCTGGCTGACTCTAGCAGACCGAAGGATTGTACAATGGCTTTGTGCTGGGCAGACATCCTTGCCATACAAATCTGGGAGGGAAGCTCAAATGCTTTGCTGTTGTCAATGGGCCTCCCCAGGCCTTTCACAGGAGGCTGGCTGTTTTTCTTCCAGGTTCCCGGCGGCTTTCCAAACCTTCAGCTCCTTGCGGGAGACATTCCCGGAGGTCTCTGGGTACTGCTACTGCTCGGACAGCCTGGGGAGAGAGCTAGCAGACACCGGTGAGTACCTCCCTGCACCTCACATGTCAACTTCAGCAGCTTTGGATTCCCAAGGAGAAGGACAGGTAAAAAGTGTCAGTGTTTAGCTTCCTTTGGGACTCCAGGTTCATTTCTGCAAGATGTAAGGGCACAGAGCAGCTGATGTGACCAGTGTATGGGAAAGGCTGGAGCCCTCTCATGACGCTTGCTCACACAAGGTGAACCCCACCTTTGGGAACAGTGCTCCAGCAGGGACAAGTGGAGCCGCTGCCCAGGATCTAACCCTGTCCTTTTTGGAATGGTGGAATAAAATTTTGGAAAGTCTACTCTCTGTCCACCTTCGAAAGCTGAATCCCATTCAATGTCCAGTCAGCAAATGCAGAGGAATAAAAAGGACCTAGAGGCTGAGCTATTTTCTTCTTGCTCAGGTGGTTCATCCTTTTCTCTCATAGCCTAAGGTTACCTTTCAGGCATGTTAATTGTTGATGGGACATTTTGAAAAAAAGAAAAAAAAAAAAAGGAAAATGAAAAGAAAAGAAAAAATAAAAGAAAAGGAAAGAAAAGGAAAGAAAAGGAAAGAAAATAAAAGAAAAAATATATATTGGTTTTTGGTTCCTTTTTCTTGTTGTTCCCCAAGAAAGAGGAGGTAGAACACTTCCAGATCCTTTTCCTTAGATATTGCTCCTTAAAAAATAAAGCCAAAAAAAAAAAAAATGCAGATCATGATGGCTTAAAATTTACATGCTAGATGATAACTTTCATATTTAATTCCCATGAGAAATTCTCCAAAAATCTGTGTGCTCAGAGGAACTACTGCATGTCTTTTCATTTATTTGTTATACAACCAGAATGGTTAGGAGGTGATTTTTGGAAGCATCAGGCAGTGATATAATTGCACAGTATCAATTACACTACTGCAGACTGAACCTAACACAACCACAGCTCAGTGCCGGGCTACTGGATGCTCCTTCTGCTCATTTTGGTGCATGTCAAAGTGCAAAGCCAATGACAGGGCACTCAGCAGGGTTTATGGTGCAGGGCATTAGGGTTATTCCGTGTAAGTTCACACTTGGGCCAATTTAGAGGACTGGTTTTCTTTTTCAAGGTAGGTTTCCAATTCCGCTCCTCTGATGCAAAGGAGATGCCTTTTGTCTCAAAATCACACCCTCTGATAAAAGTCTCTCTTTCCCAGGCTTGGAGATGCTGCTTGATGAAGTTTACGACACAATTTTCTCTGCATTGGAGCCTGCCCGCACGTTCGCAGAGACCAGCATTTATCGGATCCTGCAGAGGAGGTTTCTGGGGGTGCAGCTGGCTACTTCTGGTCGGTTCAGATGTAAGTAGCACCCAGGTGTTTCCCTGCAAGTGGAATACTAATTTCAGATCTTTATGACAGCTGCTATTGTGGAGAGTTGTTTTAATATACTCCTGTACTAAAAGCTTATAATATCACAGTTTTGGTACAAGAATCGAGGTCCATGCATTGCAGCTGAATTTTAGTCTCTGGGCTGTAGATTTTTAGCAGCAGAGTGTACCTATCCTCTGATGAAAGCTTTCCCATGCACTTGAGGTTTGCATTAGTTGAAAGCCTGTGAATTCTCCCTATCTTTTGCTTTGAGATTCTGGAGATGGATCTGATGATTTATTATATTAAAAGACTGAGAAAATGCTCCCTAATTTCCAACAGTAGGTCACAAATCAGAGGAATCTTACATTGGCCACAGCCCATTCCATCCCCAGGAGACTATACAAGAGGTTGTAGTGCCTGAGCCAGCAAGGCTGAACTTCTGGATCTGCCCTTGGGTCCGTTCCTTCCCTGGTGAGGGGAGGCAAATGGGGTGTGTTTCTCTGCCTATGGGCAGTGAACTCTGCAGGACAGGAGCTAAAGTGTTTCCTTCTCTCTCCTACACCAGAGCCTAAGAGAATTGCCTTGCATGAGGGGAATTTGTATCCCCTGGTGTGATTCTTCATCCTCCTGTCCAAAACTCCTCTGACGTTGGTATCTGACCCTTGCTGAGGAGTGGCGTCACCAGAGATATTAAGCAGATACCACTGAAAGTCTTCCAGTCACATAGGTCACACATTTTTTCTGTTTCTGGAACGAGCTGATCGTTCTGGGGGGGTCTGGAAAGCATCTTTCCCCTCCCACTGCACAGTGCTGTGAAACAGGCTGACTGTAGCTAGAGGCAGTGTCTGTCAGCAGGGATGAAGCTGAAACAGCCACAAGATGGAGACACGATCACGCTCAGCCACTGGCAGTGACTCTGGTAAATTAATATCACCTGAAGCCGTGCACGCTAGGTGCTGGATGAAAGGTTTGTTCTGACGTGATGCTCTTGCTGCCCCCGTCTCTCAGCTGAATGAAGCTGGAATGCTGTGGAAGGTGAGA
This sequence comes from Oxyura jamaicensis, assembly GCF_011077185.1. Lineage (NCBI taxonomy): Eukaryota > Metazoa > Chordata > Aves > Anseriformes > Anatidae > Oxyura > Oxyura jamaicensis. The sequence continues at coordinate 150,567,124 of NC_048894.1, forward strand.
AAAGTTTAGGCTGTGGGATTGTAGGTTATGTAAACAGGGAAAGCTTCTGTCACAAGGGTTGAGTCTAGTATGGGAGAAGTCATAGCTCAGAAAATTTGCATTGTGGAGTTTTAGATTCTTCACCAATTCTGGACAGTTTGACAGGAATAGGGTCTTCTAAAACAGAAAAACAAAAAACAAAACAAAATCAAACAACAAAACAAACAAAACAACAAACAAACAAACAAACAACAACAACAACAACAACAAAACTCTTCCCTTGGTTGTAAAAAAAATGGAGAATTTACATCTTGGGCTGGTATTTGAAGTTTCAGGAAAGTAAACTTTTTTTCTTTTTTCTTTTTTTTTTTCCTTCAGTCTTATCAAAAATAGGCAAATGATGGGATCAAGTGGAGATAGCTCTCAAACTTTGTTTTCCCTCCTGTTTTTTTCTAGGCCCCTCAAAATGTGAGGTTGAGCGATATGCAGCCGTGCGCTACCAGCATGCCTACGTGCCATCCTGTGACCCTGATGGGGGCTACACACCGCTGCAGTGTCAGCAGGGAGGGCAGTGCTGGTGTGTGGACACCAAAGGGAGAGAGGTCCAGGGCACCAAGAGACGAGGACAGCCTCCAGTCTGCGGTATGTGTTAAGTAAAAGGGAAAAATGCTAACAAACACCACTGCCTTGTACATCCATGTACACTTCCAGTTCAAGCCAGGCCCATTCACCTTCTTTCTCCTATCTCCTGTGGAAATTTTGTATTTGTTAAACAAAAAAACAAACCCTAAAGGACCAGTTCCCTTCTTGGCTTTGACAGATTGTGGTGCTCAAAAACTGGGATCCAAAAGCTTCCATGGGGTTAAGCACTACATTTGAATAAAATATTAAATATTTTGTTTTTTTAATTTCCTTTATTATCTGTCTTTAGCCTTTTAGTTCTTCATGTGGTAAGGCTTTCCTTTGCAGCCATGAAATTTGTCAATTGACTCCAGGAGCTGGGCATTAAGTCCCAATATCTGGGATAATGTAAGGAAGCTGGTGATGGAGTTTTGGGGTTTTACCACCTTCTTTTGGCAAAATGCTGCTGTGCTTCAAAGATGTCCTCTCTCTCATCCTGAATGTTTTTTTTTTTTTTTTTTTTTTTTTTTTTTTTCCCTGTATTTCCTTCAGTGAATATTTGACCATGAAGATTGTCAAATCTGGTAGAAACCAATTCAGAGAAGGTGTCTGGGTTTGCACTCTGAGAGAGATTTCATTAAGAATACACCGTCAAATCTGTGCCCCAAATGGAAATGACAGCAGAAATGTCAAAGGGCCAGAGGGGAGGAGGAAAGTTTAAAAACCTTGACTCCAAAGTGCACTACCTAAATATTCAGGATTGCGCTGGAGGGCTGGGGCACAAGGTCCTAATGAAAGTTGCCTTCAGGGGAGTTCATTTCTCTGTCTACAAGACACAGTTGTACCTTGCAGATAAAGAAAGGAGGAATCTACCCAGGGTGTCATGGTTCCAAGTCACTCAGCGTACCCCAGGCACAGACAAGCTTACAGTAAAAGGAAAATGTTCGCATGACTCCAGGGCTGATCACCTAGGGATTTTGCAAGGGAGCCTCTATGAGGCCTCACCCTGTGTTGGGACTGCTTGTTTTCTCTTTGCATGTGCCTTGCTGAGCTTTCCTGATAACTTTTTGGGAGGCGCGACATGAGGCTGCTTGCAGCTTTTATTGGCAGACTCAGGAAATTTAAGCAGGGAAAATTTCTGTGGGGGTTTTGCAGACTAACTCCCAAGAAGGTATTCCATGAGGATATAGCTGGAGCCTGTGGCCAGCCAGATATGTGCCATGTGCGTCTCCTGCTCTGCTGCTCTGTTTTATTTCTGTTTGATTTCTTCAGCTTTTACCCCCACCAATGTTCATGCTGGAGGAAGCAGAGGTGTAGGTGTGGGGAGCATCTTGGGTTTTCATGTGACCTGGAGCACCAGGCAGTTCAGATGGAGATGTGCTCCTTTTCAGATACTAGAGTAAATTCACCCCAGCAGTGCTTTTCTGGTTTTTGATTTATTATTATTATTTTTTTCCTTCTCACTCTACTTTGATTTGATTCAACAATGAGTAGGAGGGGAGAGCATTCAAAGTCTGTGATCCTACATTTGTTTTGGATTTGTATACTTATGGATTGTGCTCTAGGGACCAATAAGTTAGTGTAAACCGATGTTCTTCATCTATGTTACCAAGAGCCAACACTAAACACAGAAGGGGCCCATCCTACAGAAAATGCCTTCACGAAGGAACCACTGTGAGGGACCTGAGTGCATGCCAGGAAATGTGGAGACAGAAAGGGTTCTAAAGGAGGAGTGAGCAAAATGCTGAGTACAGAGCCTCAGATTACTTGCTAACCTATTTGAAAAGCTTTTAGGATATCCAGCTTTTATCCTCACCATTAGCAGGATTCATGACTATTTTACCATACTGTCTGGAAGTAGAATGGATGGAGATGGGTGGCAGCCCACTGGATGCCATGATGAAACAGATCAAAGCTACTCATCCACCATCCTGTCCCCAAGGATAACAGTGGTGCTTGAGAAGAAAGTGTGAGAAATGAGAGAAATGTGAGAATCTATGAAGTCTTTCATTCTCTGATGTCTTTGTATGAACGTACAGAGACTGGACTGGAAGCAGGCACACCTATGGCATAGCTTGGCCTGGGATGTGGGTGGCCTGGGTAGGAAGCCTCCATAAATTTTCCATTAGATAGCACTGGTGAAAATGACTATTTCTTTTTTTTTTTTTCTGTAATCTATTTCCCTTTCTTGTGTTCACATATTGCGCCTGGATCATCTGGGCTTTTTATTAGAAGCAGGCATCCTACCAGAGAGTTAATGTGTTTGAGAAAGACTTTGTTCATACTTTCAACCGTAGGAAGAAGAATGAGGATTTGCACTGGAAAACAATAGATTTAGAAAAAGGTCACAGAGCAGTAAATTCAGACATACTGGAGGAAGTATCCATTCAGTTTGTGTCTTGAATAGAGAAGTTTACTGTTACACTCAGCAACAAGAAGTTCGTAGGTTACACTCAGCAACAGTTTAAGTTTCTTTATCAGTGTGCCTGATGCTTAGTTGGGGAACTAGAGACAAGTTAAAATACACTCAGTGGTTTCTGCTGAGACTGATTGAAAGATATCTTTAAAGTAGCAGGTTTTGGAGGTTCTGAAGTTTGTACTTTTTAATTTTTGTTTAGGTGAAGAACAAATATGCATCTCTGAGAGACGACAGGCATTGTCAAGGATCTTTTATGGCCCTGCTGGGTACTTCAGTCAGCCTGATTTATTTTCCACACCAGATGTGCAGTCAGAGAAAATACCTGGCTACTCAAGACCTTGCCCTCCCTTCTTCAAGGAACTGTTTCTGGTCTCTGGACTGTCATCCCCAGTCATGCAAAGCCCATACGCCAACCAGATTCCTGGGCTAGAATCCATCCTTAGTGAAGCCATCAGAGGAATATTCCCATCAAGGGAACTGGTTCAAGTGGCATTGCAATTTACTGCCAATCCAAAACGTTTCCAAGAAAATCTCTTTGGAGGAAAGTTCTTGAAGAATATGATCCAGTTTAACTTCACAGGGGCACTTGGCACTAGCAGTAAATACAGCATTGGTCAGTTTTTCCCAGAGGAAGATGTGAGAGGGAAGGACAATGGCCAAGGCCTTCTGGAATCAGCTGAGGCATTTGCATTGAAAGTATCAAGGGGGAGCTCCATTTTAAGTCAACCTCTTGTAGGCAGCTTCGGCCGCACAGTAACTCTGCAGGACAATCAGAATATGATGAAATTTCTTTCCTCTGTCCTGGAACTACCAGCATTCTTTACTTTTCTTCAACAAGTGATTTCTGTCCCCAGAAGCATTGCTGAAGATTTAGGTGAAGTGGTGAAAATAGCATTGGGATCCAAAGACTGTGATGAGGAGCCAAAGGACCTGTTTGTTCCAACATGCACCAAGGAAGGGAGGTATGAGGAAGTTCAGTGCTATGCAGGAGAGTGCTGGTGTTTGGACACTTCAGGTAAGGAAGTTCCAGGCTCAAGAGTTCAAGGTGAACGTCCAAGGTGCCCTACTGACTGTGAGAAGCAAAGGAGAAACCTGCAAAACTTGAAACAAAGCCTGCCTGCAGGATCAGATCTTTTTATTCCCTCTTGTACTAAGGATGGAGACTTTCTGCCACTCCAGTGTTATGGGACAAATTGCTTCTGTGTTGACTTGAATGGCAATACTATTCCAGGAATAAGTGGAAATACTGGAAAACCCATGCAATGTAAGTTCCAGGAACTGGAAATATAAAGATGCTTCCTTATTTTGTTGGAATGTCATGATTTAATTCTTCATATCTGGTTATTTATGGAAATGCAGGATGATGTATACAAACAATATTGTCCCCTAACAGATAAGTATGTCAGCCCTACAGTTGCAGGGGAATAATGGGAAATACAGTGTACATAAACCTTGGTATCCCAAGTCTTAAAAACAGTCCCCGTTTCTTTCAGTATGTGGGGTAGGTACACTCACAACAGAGGACCCTAAGGTCCTGTCTTGTTAATGAGTATGTCATTGACATCTCTACTTAAATGTGTAGTATAGCATATATAACATCGCTGGTGCCCATCACAGGAGACTGAACATAGAAGATGGATTCAAAAGCTAATAGATTTCTCATAAAGGTCTGGTGAGTCACAAATGACTTGTCAGATGCAATTTGGCATTGCTTCACGCAGGAACTGGGATTATTTAGCCTAGAGAAAAGGAGGCTCAGGGGAGCCCCTCTACAACTACCTCAAAGGAAGTTGTAGCAGGGTGGGAGTCGGTCTCTCCTCCCAAGGAACAAGTGATACGGGAAGAGCAAATGGCCTCAGGTTGCACCAGGGAAGGTTTAGTTTGGATATTAGGAAAAAAAAATATTCACTGAAAGGGTGTTAGAGTACTGGGACAGGCTGCCCAGGGGAAGTAGTTGAGTCACCATCCCTGGAGGTTTTAAGACTTGTGGATGTGGTGCTTAGAGACATGATGCAGTGGTAGACTTGGCAGTGCTAGGTTATAGGCTGGACTTGATCTTAGAGGTCTCTTCCAACCTAAATGATTTTATGGTTCTATGAAATGCCTCTTCTGCTCATCTATTAATGTTATACAAAGGAAGAAGGAAGCACACAGGCTGGGGATATTTGTCTTTCACGACTCTGTGAACTGAAAACAACACATTAACAGTAGGAACAGGCCAAAAGAAGAACCTCTTTCTCATTTTAGCAGGGTATCCAGCAGATGATACTGGTACATAGTGAAAGGAGCTCTTCTGAGCTCCTCTGAGCAGCAGTTTGCAGAAGTACTGGAGAATTCATCACAATACTCTAAATTGGTAAGGGATTTATTCCTACCAACCCATCTGGAGTGCAGTCAAAACCAAACAGGTTCATAATCCTGTGGTGTGCAGAAGGAGGCGAGCTCCTATGTTTTGCTATGTTTGTAGAACTGCTTGGTGGCAAAACAAGATTTGGCTCTGAAGGTGTCAGAAAAATCTTCCAAAAGAAAACTCACTCCTACATCTTGTAGGATGGTATTTTTATATCCAGCTGCAATATTCATTACAAAGTAGGAAGAGAGGACAACATAAAACAGGAAATAAAAAATGTCCAACGGGAAATAAAAATGGTGTTGATAGTATAAAAGCAAGGATGTTCAGGTTAGGGATGTTGTATGTCTTCAGTGCATTCATAAGATGTGCTATGCATGTTTTTCTTTTCCCCAGGCCCCAGCACTTGCCAAGTGAAAGCCAGTCAGGAGTTTCTAAAGACTGTGAAACTCCTGTTGTCAGATTCAAGTGCCCTGTCTCAGCCCTCCAGCATTTACGTGCCCCAGTGCAATGCTGATGGTGCCTGGAGGCAGGTGCAGTGCAGCGGTCCTCCTGAGCAAGCCTTTGAGTGGTATGAAAGGTGGATGACAGAGAACAATGAAGGCAAACCTCTGCCTGTTGCTGATCTGTTGAACATCATAAGTGTGTATAAAAATGCCTCTTCCAAAGGCTTTTCAGGTTTTGTTAAAGCTTTGTATGAGGCTGGGCACCAGAATGTCTTCCCAGCTTTCACCACCTATTCCTCCTTCACTGATCTTCCGCCTGAGGTGCTGGAAGGAAATGTGACCTATGCATCTGAGAACGTTTTATTGGATCCATATACATTCTGGCAGCTTCTGAATGAGCAACTGACCTATTACCCAGGACCCTACACTGATTTCAGCACTCCATTAAGCCACTTTGAACTTCGTGATTGTTGGTGTGTTGATAGCAAAGGAGAAGAGCTGCAAGGAACAAAGGCAGAAGTGAAGCAGGTTCCAACATGTAAGTAGCAGAATTGCTGGCTCAAAAATAAATAAATAAATATTATCATTTTTTAAGTGCAACGAGATAGCAGATAATGGCTTGGGGAAAGATCATTGACACTGCCTGTTGTGTTAAAGGGTAAAAAAGTTTGGCAGGAACTAAACCCCATCATATTCCAGTTTGTCCTCAGATATCAGAGGGGCTGGAGCAGCTGGTCTTCGATTCTGAGGGATACCCAATTTGCACCACAAGTCCAATCACATTCAATACATTGAACTACTACAATCATGGATGCACAAAGAGCCTGATACACCTTCAGTCTAGTAGATTAAAGACTGGTGTGAGAGGCTTTATAGGCTGAGAGCAATTCAGAGTGCATGCTCAGTGAGGAGTGGTCACACCTTGCAGACAGCCTTTGGGATGGATGTGTATTTTGGCATTGTTATGAGGTTATAATGGGCAGAGTTCACGCAGAGGACATGATTTCAACAGAAAACAGAAAACTGCCAGCTCAGGGCTGACTATGCAGTTTATCAGTTTGACTCAGGGCTGGCTTAGGGTAACGGTGATGCAGGCTATCAGTTCCATAGTACCATCAAGTTCCCATCCCTGCAGTGATATCACAGAGCCTGGCCGTGGTTTTTCCACCCTGCTCCACCCTCTGTGCTATTTCTCTTGGAGTCAGCATACCAAGCTCCCCTGGTATTGCCAATATCTAAGGCTGTAGCTTATGTTACCAAGGGGACTATCATGGAACAGATTCCTTGCATGTCTACTGCATCTCACCTTGGAATTTTCCTCAGTGCTGTGCCTTCTCTTAAGATGTGGGCATACCTTTCATCTCAATAAGTCACCTCCACTAATTATTCCACACTGCCATTATCACCAGCCACCACAGGTAGGGAAGCATATTTTTGGAAAACAAGTAGTGTCTCAGCTTTGGTAGTATGTAAGAATAAACTTATGTGACAAGGTTGTGGAAGACTTTATAATTTGGACCATGGATATATGTTTTTTCAGAAGGCACTTAGCCAGACACCAAAGGACACTTTAAAGCTAGAAGCAGTCTTGTAAAGACTTTTGTGGAAAATTCAGTTACAGTAACTGATGTAAAGGACTTTCGAGAACACCTTAAAATGACACAGGAGGAATGTGCTTTACTGTTTCTTATTATTCAGTCAAGAGTAACAGATATCGCCAACAGGTCACTAGGACAAGAGTGAGGCCAGCACTGGAGTTGGGTGGTAAGCCCACTGTCTAGAGCATCTCCACTAAAGCTATTGGGTTCTCTTTGGGGTTATTTCAGCAGAGGAACTATATTGAAAATGTAGTCTCTAAATCCATTCTTGTCACATCATAATTTTCTAGCTGAAAATAAAAGGCAGAACAATGAATTGCAAACTCCCAAATGGGTAAGGAGCACTGGAGAAGTCTGTTCTGTGAGCAAATGGGAAATAGACAGGATAAAGCAGATTAGCAGTTATTCTAGCAGAAAAGTTTTCACTGAGTTGGTTCTGTGTGCTGAACTGCCATGTCCAAGTCTGCAGATGTATGTAAGGACAGGCCAAGTGTCAGCTTTCCTTTGCCTTCTCTAGGTCCTGGTGTATGTGAAGGTGTTAAGCAGGAAGCCATGAAATTTATGGAGGAAGCAGAGCAACTCATCCAAGCATCAAACGCTTCCCATTTCCCTCTTGGAGAGAGCTTCTTGATGGCAAAGGGAATACAGCTCACAGACAGTGACCTCCTACGTTCTGCTCAGCTCTATGAGCCAGAGGTGATGGTCTCTGAAAAGTTGTTATTGGGCAGTGACTATTCCCTCCAACTGGCTGCACGATCAGGTAAGCGAGAGGGAGATGAGAGCATTTAATTAAAGGGATTAATGACCAGGATCTGTGAAAGGGTGCTATAAAAGGGATTCAACGTTCCTGAAAGATAGGTGCAACTCAGCAGGTGTTAGTTAGTGGTATAGTTAATGTAACCCAAGATCTGATTTCAGTTGATTTCAGATTTTTTTATATGTATGGCAGCATGCATAGGTCAGATATACATCTGCAGTGTTTACTTTCCTTTCAAAAGTACCAGGAAAAATCAGATGTTTGTATATGTACTTTTAAAATATGTCTTCTAGTATTGGCCACCAATATCTTCTCTTACTTATCTTTTACAGTCTTGCATTTCTATTGGCGGAGTCACTTTACAGTGAAAGGTTCTGCTGGAGAAGCAACACAGCTGGGATTTCATCCCTACATCCCACAGTGCGATGGCCTGGGAAACTGGGAGCCAACTCAGTGCTATGAGAGCACAGGTGAGCAGTCACCAGAAAAATACTCCACGTTGTCTGAACACAGAAAATCTAAGAAGAATTCTATTATTTATTTATTTATTTATTTATTTTTAAAGGAAAACCTGTATTCTTGTAGTCAGACTGGAGAGAGGTAGATAGGTGGGCTTTCATGATGTGTGAAAACTTGGCTGGAGGGAGGGACTCAAGTGATTGCTCATAGGGGTTCAAAAATTGGTAGATGTGTTGCTTGCTGCTAGTAGTGGTCCTAAGATGTCATTTTGGGGTCTGGAAATTATTTCATGCTTCTGTTAATGACTGGGGCAATGAGACCAGAGCACACTATCAGCAAGTTTGTGGATTATACCAAATTGCTGGGAATAGGTGATACTGGGCTTGCAGTGGAGGATTCTCACAAGAGCTGCTACATTTCCATTTGCACCACTGCTCCAAAGTATGATCTACTTATCTCTGGAAACCAGAGTTAACTGTGTCTTAGGTTTACTGACCACTTTCTGTAGTGATGCAAGGGATCAAAATCCTCCACGAATGCAATAAAGTTGACTAGAAATACTGCAATACAACATCTACAATAAGTCTGCTTTTCTTCCCTGGTCAGGTCATTGCTGGTGTGTGGATGAAAGAGGACATTATGTTATGGATTCCTTGGTCTCGCGCTCAGCAGAACTTCCCAAATGTCAGTAGTTTTTTTCTTCTTAAATGGCTGTACTTACTTGTTCTTAAAAAATAAAATAAATTGAAAATTCTAGTAAGATACGCAAGAAACAACTCTTGTTTTGAACCATTGCAAGAAAATAGAAAGGAGCCTTTTATGTTTGTTTTGCTCGTGTGTTTAATTTCAGTTTTTATGAATTCATCTTATGTGATTTGGGAATGGACCCTCTAGTGTTGTTACCAAACACCAATCAGGTGTTCCCTGCCTGATGCTCTAGCAAAGCCTCATGCAGATGTGTGAAGGAGATAGAGATGTACCTCTTTCTCTAGGTTAGCTTTGAGAACTCTATTTTAATATACACGTATGTTGTTTTTTTTCCTCTTACAGGCCAGACGTCATGCCAGAGATCTCGAGCCAATGCCTTAATTTCCAGCTGGAGACAGAGTGGCTCAAAGGTGGACGCCTCTGCAGCATATCTGTTTGTCCCCTACTGCCTTGAGGTAATTTAGCATGGGTGAGGGAAGAAGAAACAAAACCTTCCTGGTTTGGCTAAAAGCCCCATAGAATTTCAGCCTGTGCTCACCAAGTATCCCCTGTGCATTCTTATTAAACTGAAAGAAAAGGGTTGGACAAAACAAAAAGGGGGCTATGCTCTCCACAAAGCAGAGTTTAAACAGTTCTGAGGTGAAGACCAGGAACAGCAAGCTCTGTTCCTGCCTGCACTTCCCTCCTGCAGGGTTGAACTGCTTAGACCTTACACAGGCCTGTGTTTAAAAGGTGCAACTTAATTAAGTGGCATTTGGGAGACTTGTGCTTTCTGAGCTATGAAATAATGTGATGATGAGAGGGAGATGGATACGGGTATCCCAAAATAGGGTCCATGATGTCTGAAGCATGGCAGTGATCAGGGTAGACCCCTGAGATGAGAAAGGAACTGACACTTCAAATCATGGTTATACCAGAACTTCATCTCAAGGGGCTTTCAGTCTACATACTCTCTCTCAGGGCAGGGTTTCAGTCTTAAACTAGGTAACCTGTATTTTAATATTTCATTTTTCTCATTAACATGTATTATAATGGACAAATTAAATAATAAATATAAAATATATTGTAAATATAATAAATATTTTAACCACGCTTTTGGGATATGGATTTCTGTGTGTCTCTGCTAATATCCATTGCTATGCAATGACATGTAATTGATTTTTCTTAGACAGGAGAATATGCTGTGCTACAAAGATCCTACACAGACATTTGGTGTGTAGATCCTGTGTCAGGAGAAGTATTTCAGAGTGGCAGCATGGATTCAGATGGCAATCCTGAGTGTGAGTAATGCTTTACCTGCAGCCTGTTGTGGCAGTAGTAACATCTCATAGAATCATAGAATGGCATGAGCTGAAAGTGAACTTAAAGATCATCTAACACCAGTCCTCCTGCCATAGGCAGGGATGTCATCCCCTAGACCAGGTTGCCTAAAGCCTCATACAACCTGGCCTTGAACACCTCCAGGGATGGAGCATCCACAGCTTCTTTGGGCAGCCTGTGCAAGTGCCTCACCAGTCTTTGAGTGAGGAGTTTCCTCCTAGCATCTAATCCAAATCTCCCCTCTTTTAGTTTAAAACCATTTCCCCTTGTCCTATCATCACCTTCCTGAGTAAAAATTAAATTAAAATGCTTTTCATTGTATGTACTTTCCCTTTTGAAATGATGCATATGAAAACATGGGGTGGCTTACAGTTAACTCTCCAGTGACAAGTGCAAGCACATACCTTTGAAAGGCTAGCTGAAAACAATTACCCTTTACTTTCACAACACCAGAAACAAAGTAGTCTACACAAAGTGATAAGTAAGCCTGTTTCCCTTCATTTTCACGCCTCTATAAAAAAAGTCTTTGGGTTCATGGATGAGTTTTCAGGATGAATTCTGAGCTGTAAGAACTGAGCCACTTGCAGGAAGTCCCCATTTTACATTATCCAAAACTGAAAAAAAAAAATTACACCATCCAAAAAGGAGTGTGATTAAATCTTTATTATCTTTATATTGCCTTCAAATAAAGACAGAGTACTGTTGAAGTCTCATCAGAGATGGTTCTTTCAAAAAGTTGAAGAATTCCTGCTTATAGAAATTGAGGTGCCCAATTGGAGCTAATGCCCTGGTTCTGCTTTTTTTTTTTTTTTGAGCAATACAGGCAGCTCAGGAGACTGCAGTGCTCATTTCTTCACTTCTTCAGATAGGATAGCAAGTTTAGATCGTGCCTTGGTCTGACCCAGCAAGTCTGCTCTTCTCTTCTTGTTGATGGCCTAATGACACGAGTCTGGTTATAGATGGCCTAATGGCACGAGTGTGGCAAAGACAAGCAGCAGACCAGATTGGGGATAAGTAACTGCACGTTCAATGAGGAATTAACAATTGTTCATTGGTTCCCTGAATCACCATGCAGGTTTAAAAGCTTACTCCAGCACTTGTGGATGAACAAAATGAGTTAATACTAACTTCATTGCAAGCCGGAGTTGAACTTTTTTTGTATCTCCTTGTGTGTGGATAGTTCCTCGAGCAGATATCCCCGTCTTTTTTGTTTTGTTTTGTTTTGTTTGTTTGTTTGTGGGAAGCCATAAATATTGCTGGTTTGTATGATTTTGCATATGTATAGGGTTGTGTTCTAAAGGTACTAAACTGGGACATTTGGACTACTTTAAAATGTTAAATTATCATAGTATTACTATATTTCAAATGAAATATAGTAGCTCAAAAATTCCCACTGAACAGAATGCTTATTTTATTTAGTTTTGTTTAAATTTAAAACATGAACCTCTAAGTGATGCACTGTCAAATTTATGGCAAGAAAGGATGTTAATTCAAAATAAGTCAATATCGTGGCTTGTTTTTCCACCATTTTCTTGGTGCAAATTTATATATCATGCCCTTTAGTCTTTACAAAACAAAACAAAACACAAGAACATGTTTCCTAGTGGAACTAAAATTTCACACATTTCTGTAATGATACCCATTGACTGTGATTTTGTGTCCCTTTATATTTTTATTTTTAGTAGTGCTAAAAGCACTATTGTTGAAATGTCTAGGACAATTCTGTTCTGTAGTACAGAATAGTTTAGAAATTAACTACTGTCCTAAACAGAACAGAATCATCCTAAATTATTACTATAATTAATATTTTTTTTTCCAGATTATCAGTTTGCTCTCTTCTGTTCTGCATCTTTCAATGATTTTCCTCTCTTTAAAGGTCCTAGTTACTGTAATATGTTGAAGTCTAAAACCAGTTTATATGAAGCTGGTAAAGGCTACATCCCACAGTGTGAAGGGGACAAGGGGATGTTCTCACCCGTGCAGTGCAGCCAGGATGAAGAAAGCTGCTGGTGTGTGTTTGACAATGGAGAAGAGGTGCCTGGGACACGAGTAAGCGGAGGAAGACCTGCATGTGAAAGTGAGTTGATGCTTGAGGCATTTTGCTTCCATGCAAGTTCAGGTGTGGAACTGGACCCAAATCCTATTTTTTTCCCAGTATTTAGTTGTATTTAAGCTTCTTTGTTCAGACCGTTATATTTTTGCTCAGTTGGTACGATCATCTTTGTTTTATAGCAGATTTCAGACATATCTGGGTATGATGTCCCATTTTATTCAAATACTTTGTCATGGAGAAGGAGAAGGGTCTCGATCTTTGACGACATTTCCTTGTTCATAAAATTGGGTAAATCAAAGAGCTGTTAAACTTAGCTAAAAGTCCACCTGAACAGTTTGCTGCAAACTTGAACCTGTTCCAGTGTGAGCTGGCTCTGAGATTAAAAGCCATTCAAATGACTAAAATAAAATTTAAAAAATGTATGCTTCTGCCATTCCTACTCTTGGCTAGTGGTCAGAATTGTGAAAAGGATGTGCCAAAAAACTACATATTCACAGAGTATTTCCTGTGTTATGAGAGCTGCAGAGTACTGGATTTCACTCATGGTTTCCAGTGAGATGTCCAAATGGCAGACATTTGGATAACTTTTATTTCCAATGGTCTTTATATATCTTCCCATCACTGAAGTGAAGCAGAACAAATGAAATTTTCTACAAGGCCATGCTCCTTGCAATGATTAATTGAAACTAAAGATGTAAAACGAAAACCTTCAAGAGCCAGTGCCTGCAAAACACCACTGTTTCCATAGTTCTTACATATTTTTAAATGAGAGCTGTTGGTAGATTTTGGAAAATGAGGCCACATAATAAGAAATTGCTTAGGTTTCCTTTTGTGATTATGCTATATAATGAGCAAAATGTGCTTCTCAAGCTGATGACGTCAGCCTGACTGGCTGTAAAGCATTTTAATCAGTTAGATAACTCCTCAGCCAATTTGGAAACAGCCTACAACATCATTTTCTTTGAACCCTCTTGTGCCAATAGGCAATTTTGAGGACAGGATTTTTTGAGAAGCCACAAGGAGATCACAGGGTTATATCTGCCTCATACAGTGTGGTGTTATGTGGAGGTGCCCAACCAAGCTCTGAAGAAATGAGCTCTAGATCTAGGGCAGTACAGCCATGTGCAGCTTTCTAGCTCTTCAGAGAAGCAGAGCTTATTAGTCTAATAAATGCAGTGCTGCTGCTGCTCTCCTGCCTTCAGTTTAAGGGCTAGAACTTCTGTGAGATGCTGGACTGTGTAATAGATATTTACCAATTTGTTTGGAGCAGGTGGAGGAAATCAGCATAATGCATGACACTCTGTAGAGCAGACTGACTTCCTGATAAACGCTGAAAATGAACAGAAAAAAGTGGAAGAGCTTGTAGTATGCCAGTGAAAAGTCAGAATTAATTTTAAATGCGAGTCTTTCATATCTTCTCATCTTCACAAAAGCTCATTTTCTGGATTTCCTCCTAAATTCCAAGGGATTCTTATGAAATACAATCTAAAGAAGGTGTAGGCGTACACTGAGATAGGGCCCTCAGACGATTTTGCATTCTGTTTGCACTTTTGCTGTTTCTTGGGTCCCTGTGATGCTGTAGTTTTCCTAGAGGAAATAGTGACTGAGTGATTAACGACATTCAATGTTTAAAGGACTGAACTGAGAAAGAGAGATACCTGCTTCAAAAATGTAGTGGAAACTTGGCTTTACTGAGAACCATTTGTTATTTTCTGCATAGATACACCACTGAAAAATTCTTTAATGATTTTTCTGGATTTTGAAAAAGCAATGGAACTTTTTCATGCTAAACAACTTAGTTACAGGATAAGAATAAAGAAGAAAAAGTTATTTTCCCCCTCAGTCTGTCCAGCCTCATCCTGGAAACTACTAATAATTGTTCAGGAAAAAGAAAAGGGAGTATTATTTCACTATCTTGGGTATCTTGTCTGTCAGCAAAATAAGCTGTTGTGGTGGGAGAATACAATAAACTTCTGCAACATCTGAAGAGACAGCTGTAAAGAGCAAGTAGTAACTTCAGAGTGCCCAGAGCTTGCAATGAGGTTTTCATTAGATTAATCATTTCCATCAGAGGTAGAATCCAAGCTCCTCTAGTTGACAGGCACCAGAGAGCTGATGCCAAGTATCCTAGCATTCCCCACATGCACCTCTCATCCTCATTCCCACTTTCCACAGCTCTGAGTGGAGACAGAGAGGAGAGAGCCTTTAGAGAAAGTACTTTCCTTGAGGAAATCTTTAGAAACACCTGCGAAAGAAGTGCCAATATTCAACTTGATTCTGGTTCATTCTTACAGGACCAAGACGTTGAGGCAGAAAGAGAACGACAAAATGGTGCAGGCTTGATAATGATAAGAGAGGTGATACCTATAGAGAATGAACAAAATACCAATTGTCTGGACTGGTTGATGAGGGATTTGAACTGAAACCTGTGAACTAAACCAGAAAACCATCCATTCCCCTTATGTATTTGGTGGGCTGTCTTTTCTTAGTTTGCACACAAACTCTTATTAAGACAGGAAGTACAACACCATAGCAGCATAGGGCTGAGACTGGATTTGACTTGCTGGTTTTAAAATTAAAAAAAGGTGTTAGAGTAATAGGGAGATCACAGACTGATTAATATTTATTCATTATTAATTTTGAATAAAAAGATAATAGCATTTTTATGTAATGGATGTAGTTTGCATTGGTCAGAATAAGTATTACTATCTCTTACAAAGATATTTTTTGGTCCCAAAATCTCTTGAGGTTTATTAACAATTCATATGCATAAAGGAAGGATGACAGGTTTCCATCTTTACTAAAAAAAAAAAAAAAAAAAAAAAAAAAAGTAAAAAGACTGGATGTAGAGTCAAGGAGTGAAAAGGAAGAGCATAGAGTTCCCATTTACGGAGTTATTACAGAAATAATAGTCCTCCAGCAACTGGGGAGGTTGGGGCAGCTCTGGGCTTTGTTGTTTGGAAAATGGTCTACATATACACCAAATAAATGAATTTTAGGATATGAGAACTTTATTTCTTTATATTTATTTTGAATTTAGGTAGTTTTTTTTTATTATTATTATTTTTTAGTTCTGGAACTGAGAAGTGTGTTTAAGTATTACTAGATATATTCAGGAGGTAGGATGGGATCTGGCTAATGTTGAACAAAGCAGTTGGTTTGTACTGGTTAGTAGAAATTAACAATTATGGTAGTTTGCCTATACTGTGTTAGAGTGGGCTAGCAGGTTTGAAATGACTGTGTTAAAACAGAGGGAGTTGATAGGGTAGATTATGCACTCTAATTCCAAAGCTGTGCATCACAGCTAGGGATCTGCTGGGTCACCAGAAACATCCTGGTGCTATCGAAGGCACAAGTTCCTGAAGTTTTCAAACTCCTCTCTAAAGAAAACTGAGATTTTTTTGGCCCTGCCTATTTCCACTGGATATCGTTTGTAAGGTTTGATGGTAAGAAACATTTATTCTCATGTCCTGCTTAAATCTATTCATGATTATTTAAAACTTATTTGATCTTATAAACTGTGCATGTAGCTTTCTGCACCCAGTGCATTACCCATCAAAATTGGTACAAGACTTTTCATCAGTATTAGTAAACTGGACCGGGCTGTCATCAAACCAGATCTAAGTTGATATGCATGGGAAATGCACAGGGTGCTGTCTAGGTTGTCTTTGTTGATAGCAGGGCTATAAGGACATTTTGCTGCAAGTGTTTCACAGTATGCTGCTAATATATCTCTTTCCTCCCCTGCCTAAAGGTCCCCAGTGTGCTCTGCCATTTGGTGCCTCATCTATTCTCAATGGAGCTGTGATTTGTGAAAAGGTTTCTGAGCAAACGTCAGGCATTCAGCAGTGCCGGCTGGTGTGTCGCCAAGGCTTCCGCAGTGCTTATTCCAGCACATCGTTTCAGTGTGATTTGCTGCAGCGTCAGTGGGTCTCAGCCGCCCCTCTCTACCAGGCCTGCCAAAGTATGTCTAGACTGCTACGGGTTGGGAAGGGCATAGAGCAATGTAAATGGGTGTTCAAAAATCCTCTTTCATCATGAAGCTGTATTACGAATTACAGTGATAGGACACAGTTATATGGGAGTTTCTAAATTAAGGTGCAGTAGATTAGTCCTGTCTTCTGCCATCTTCATCGCTGTCTTTTGACTGGCTATGCCAGAAACAGTCCCATTTTTCTGTAACAGCATACTTATAAATAGTTATTCAATCTATATGCAGATTTTCCTTTGCAAGTTAAAAGATGCTGGCACCATGAAATGATTCTGATGGAAACACTTAGCCCTAGAGGAACAGATGAGCACCAGATGTTTGAATTTGGCAGAACCTGAATGTTTATTTGCATAATCAAGTCACTGTTACTTCTGCATCTTTCTGGATTACTCCTTCTGTTAGATGGCTTGTAGTGTTTTCAAGAGAAAAAAAAAAAAAAAAAAAAAAAAACCCTTTCAATCTTGGAAGAATCAGTTGTTTATGCGTGTAATTGAGATTTAATGTCAGCCTTTTCAATTATTTCAAACAGAGATAAGTTCCAATCAATACAGCAACTCATAGCACTGCCTAACTTTGAGAAATGCAGATCTTGATGTCAATTTTGCAACAGATCTTCATCTCCAGAATGGGCTACATGTGTTTTATAGAAACTCCTGTATTGATACATCTCTACTCATACCCAAGGTCTTCTATTATAAATGTAAACAATTTTAAACTTTGAATTTCAGATTGAGGCTTTTGTTTGCCCTTAAACCTGTTTGGTACATTTTTGTACCATACTATGAGGTCATTTTCATGCTTGCCTGTTATGCCCAAATAACTGTTTATAAGGCCAGAGGGGAGTGTGCGGCAACCTAATACAAGCTTCCATTTAATGCAAGCTAAGAGACTTCCCTCAGCAATTTGTGTTTGAAATAGAGGAGGAAAAAAATAATACATCTGATGGTCATTCTATGAACATCACAATAATAGATAATTCACCACACCACTTAGCAATTTGTTCCAATGGATGTGTTCCAAAAGAGTGTTCCACAAGTGTGTTCCAAAGAGTGTTCCACACTCTTAAAAACCTTATTTCCTGTTCCTTATGTTTACACTTAGAGATTGTGGTTAAGTCAGCTCTTAATTACTCTATGATAAACTAACCAGATAAAGGGCTTTGTGCCTTTCAGGAAGAAGCAGGCTTTTGTGTCCTTTGGTCCTCCCTACCATTCTCCTTGGACTCTCTTCAGACTTTTCAACACTCATTTTGGGAGCAAGGGACTGAGAATTGTGCTCTAGCAATGAAGCTTGTGCATGATGCAGTGACGGTCTGTAGAGCTAGGGAGGTGGGGAGGGCTCTGACACTTCTCCAGGCTGCTGAATCTGAAAGAACAAAATCTCTGACAAGCCTGTGATCAGCATAACTCAGATGAGAAATCCCCCCCCCCCCCCCCCACTTTTTTTTTTTCTTTTTTTTGTTTTGGCTTTGGTTTCCCCTCCTGTCTAAGAACTGTTGATAGATTTCCATTTTGAGATTGGTGACATCACAGGTCTCTCAATGGTTTGTGTGATCTCAGTCATTCTGGTTTGCTCCCAAAAAATTGAAAGGCCCCTGTTAGATGTCCATATCAAAGCCATTATTCTGCAATCAAATTTATTCTCTCCCAAAGCTTGATTTAACAGGCTAGGTTTCTGAAAGCCCATTTGAATTAGTATTAATTTCTGTAACCATTAATTTTCTTTTTAAATAGAAGTCCTGTATCAGTTCTTTCCTGATTTTAGCTGAGAGAAATGAAGGTTGACAGACCAATAATTCCTGTTTTTCTGTTTCTTTTCTTATTATTGACATAATGCCAGCTTTCATCTAGTTCTCTGGACATTTGTATCTGCCAACGCTTGTAAAAAATCATCAATAGTGGTCAAAATCTTTCCTTATCCTTGTGTGAGTTAGTGCTCTAGTGTAAAATATATCTGTATTATTATATAACTACATAATCTGGACTTTTTCTGTAGTGCACAAAATACATATTTATCAAGCACTCTTTCCGCTTTTTATTCACTGTGGACAACTCCATTTTTTTCACCTAGTAATGGGGAGATGCTATTGATGAAAGATCAAAATGCAAATCAATGTCATCTTTTCCTCAAAGCAACTTCAAAAGTTAGTTTCTACATTAAATAGTGAGACTAATAAATGCCCTTCTGTTTATTTTTTAGAACTCCAATTATTTCAGACCGTCCAAGCTCAAACACACTTTCAACTACTGCTACCTCCTCAGAAGACTTGTAGTTCTGACTACTCTGGATTACTCGAGGCATTCCAGATTCTTATTTTAGATGAGCTGAAGGCTCGTGGTTTCTGTCACCTCCAGGTAATTTCAGTTCTTTATTCTTTGTTGTTCAATAAATAAAAAAATGTTGAGGCATAGAGCAGAACTTTGCATCTTTAAAAGAGAGGGAATAGCAGAAAATACTATGAAATCTCTTATATTGATGACCAGGAAAATAGGGTGTTTAGACTCACTGCTCTACATTGGTGGATCAATTTAATTGTAGCCATAGAAGTCATATCGCATCAGCCCAATATTTATTAAAATATGTTTTGATGGAAATTAACATTTTGACTCTTCTTACAGTGAGTGAATAACCTGCTAAAATTATATTATCGTAATTCAATTTCTCTTTTTTACTGGCCCTTTCGAAAATGTTGCCTTGAGCATAGCACAGTGCAAATGAAAATAGAAAGACAAGAACTAGAAGACTCTAAGGTTCACTAACTTTAATTTCATTTAATTTTGAATTCAAGGTAGATGCATTTGGAAATACTGTCTCAGTTCCTGTCTGTGACAATTCCTCTGTCTATGTTGAATGTCTGAGTGCGGACCGCCTGGGAGTGAATGTCACATGGAGGACTCAGCTGGAAAACATCCCAGCAACTTCTCTCCCTGACTTACATTATATTGGTAAGTTTATCTCTGATGTTACTGTGAATCAACCCTGCTTTGCTTCCTAATGGTTTGGTTTCCCTCTGTCTGCTCTTGGGAGGCACTAAAAAGGCAAATGCTCACGGACAGGGTCTTTCTTTATAACACTGGAGGTGTGTTTCTGAACCTTTGGTGTTATATTTTTCAGGCTGTGACTGTAGTGTGAAAAGCAGATATAGTTGAGTATTGCTTTCAGATACCACAGCCTCTCCCAGCTTCTTTAACTGTCACTGAAAATTACTTTATCTGTCAGGAGCTGAACTGTCCCAGAGGTTAATTTCCAGTGGGCAGATTGTGTTCCTTATTGCGTTGTACTAAGAGAAACACAATTCACATATTGCCAAAAAGATAAGTAATTTCTTCAAAATGTGGTTATCTTGGGTTTGTTCTTTTTCCTTTTCTTTTTATTACATTACCTTTGACACTAAAGAATTACCTGTACCTTGTAAGTCCTAGAGCAAAGATGCAGAGTCCATTGACTGGCAGATCTTCAATGTGGTTTAAAAGTGAGTTAGAGACAATGTAAAGAACTTTCAAAACAGTTGGAATTTCCCTTTAAAATAAAAGAAGTAAAAGACACATCCCAAGCTGAAATGTCCTTTATGCCAGCTTTTCTCTAGTTACACAGCTTTGCACTGATGTTCCCAGCGCTAAATATAAATAACTCTGCCTGCACATGGTCTTCCCTCTAATTCTGAGGCATGGAGAGCTGTGCCCTACAGCCTGATCAGAACCCAGTTCAAAAGTCTTCAGGACCTGAACAGAGCATGCAGTGGTCGTGTGGTTCCTGGCTGTAGTTTCTGTTTGTGTTTACTTCCATTCAGTGGTACCAGATCATAAAGAAAACATGGATATTAAGTGGTTTGTAGGAGGTGGATCAAAGTGAAAGTTTTTCTGGGTTTATATAATAGTTTACTTCTGAAACCATTCTGTACTGAGGATGCTGCGTTTTTGACCCTCTCCACACAATAATTTTCCCATAGTATTTAAAATTGCTTTCCAGGGAATGACAGTATACTACCTCAGAAGAGGTAGTATAAATCTAGTCTGGGGAGATCAGACAACTGTAAACATGCTGTCTGTATACTCTTGGCACCATCACCTTCCATTACCTTTTAAAACAGCTTTGGGTCTTTCTGAGTTATTGTCTGCGTCATCATTGGTGTATGTACACAATGAGTGAGTAAATTTGCTCTCTCAATTGAAAATCTGCATTATTAAAATTGCTTAGATCTTTTCCTAGCTTCTTTATGGGTGAAGGGTAAGTCTTGTGTGTGTGCGTGTGTGTTTTCCCCTGTCAATAAGCTGATAAAAATTACTAATTGATCACTTACTAAGTGATCCTTTTCCAGTTAAAATCATTATTTCTTCAAATGGGAATAAACCTTAAACCTTAAATCAGACTTCTTCCCACTGCACAACAGAGGATGTACCTATGCAGGACATTTCTGTATGAGAAAAGATGTATTGTCATCATGGAAGTCTAAGCCCCTAAAGGTTTATCAGACTCTGAAGGAATGCTTAGTAAGGACTTCCAATAAATCTAATGAAGTATGAGACACTTAGTAGTTTAAAATGTCAAAATGGTGCAGCAAAGCAGGAAAACGAACAAACAAACAAACAAAAAACATGTCTCTGCCATGCTTTACAGCATGCTGAAAGTCCCAGGAAGCTTTTCACGGACTAGAAGCCAGATCCCATGTCAGCTGGGAAGTGTGGCCCCAAGCTGGCCAGCCTTGCTGGAAGGGCTGAACCAAGGCAGCTGTGCTGCACCGGGCACCCAGCTCAGGACTTCTCCTTTCCTGGCTCTCTGTGATGTGTGTACAACGTTACCAGCTAGTCTGTGGCTGGGATGTCTGGCACGGTGCTGGATTTCTCTCTCTTGAGAACAATTCCAAGACTTACCTATCTACTTGCCATGTATGAACATGTTTACTGTAGTTAAACACTTGTTTATATATACTGCCTGTAATGGACACCATATAGACATAGACACATAACAGGACCCTCACAGGAGGATCACGTTTGGTGATAGTCTTAAGAATATTTTAACACAGAGAAATATTCTTATCTAAAGGAACTTCTTTTCCTTCAGTGGGTTCTTTCTGGCTTGACTGTTTGCTTCTTTTTTACACGTGAATTCCCTCCAGCTGTCATTTCCAGGTTATTCTTTACAGCTAGTTACTAGAAAATTCAGAAGGGTATTTGCTTGAATAAAAGGCTAATCTACTTATTCCTGCTCCTGCTCCAGTTATGAGACAATTTATGGTAAAACCTTTGCGAATAGTTATGGGTTATGTGGTAATCTCCAATTACTTCCTCAGGAGCTAAGTATCATTTTGGCGTGGGGTTGAACAGAATAGAATGCTATTTTGTTGATTGTATTATGTGTCAGTGCAGCAGAAGGATAAATTGCTTAAAGCTGAAGGAAACAGAGAACTGAGAACACTAGGACACAGATGTCTGCTTTTACACAAGGTCTGTCCGCTTCTCTAGCCCATAAGTGTAAAAGCCTCAAGTTCCTCCTTTGCCAACACCTGCATGACAGCAAGCAGCTACAGACCAACATTCAGACAGAGAGGGCACCTGCACTGTCAGTGCTAGAAGTCTGGAATGATCTTTCAGAAAAAGCATGGTAGGGCTGTGGTCTGTTCAGCACAGGCTGGTGGGCAGCACTGTATAGTCAGAGCCTGGTACCTAGCTGTGAAATTCTGTCCTTGCTCTGTGAGAAGCTGCCCACGGGCTTCAGTGCAAAGTTGGGAAACTTGCCACGTGAGAGTGCAGCAGTATGCTCATCTGTTTGCCTTGGACACATCAGTCACAGCATAAATAAGCTTTGTGCAGTGTGCGAGGTGTAACATTCCTCGCATTCTCTTTACGTATTTAACATCCTCCCTGTGAAAATTCAACATCCAAGGTCATCGGTGTGCTTGCAAAACCCAAAGTACGCAGTGTGCAGGGCTTCCCATCTGCTGGGTTACTGAGCTGTACATCACCTGTAGCTGCCAGAAGTGCTCACAAACCATACCAACATTTAGTTCTATGCCATAAAGCCTGCAGGGATAAACAGAACATGATAAAAAACAAAATCCTCTGGGAATACCGTTTCTTCTAGAATTTCTGGTGAAGCCAAATGGGGGAATTTGCTCTTTCTCTAATGCTGAAAAGTGTCCTGGAGCAAGTCATCAGATAGAGAATCTGTCTGGGCAACTAAGGGTATAGAAAGTAGCAGAGGTCCTCACTTATTTTCCAGCTTTAAACACCAGCTTCAGCAGCTGTGGAGGGAATGTCTGTTGAGTAGGTGGGTATGTTCAATATCAGTAGTGTGACAGAAGCTGGTTATTATGTTGTTACAGATGCCTTCAAAACCAAATATATAAAATGCTGAAAAAGAAGTCAATGATACCCACTGAAACAACAGGAACGAATATAATCTGAATGTCAGACAATCCGTCTGCTAAGTGATTTTAACACGGAAATCATAATTTATTCTTTGATGCTTTAATTTTTGAATTTACTATTTTTTGTTTGCCCCATTATCTGGGGGGTTGGACTTAGATGATCTTTAGAGGTCCCTTCCAACCCAAACCATTCTGTGATTCTGTAACCCTGCTGAAGTTCAAGAAGCATTTGGACATATGGCTTGATTTTTGGGTGGTCCTGTGTGGACCCAGGATTTGGACTTGATGATCCTCATGAGTCCCATGAATACTCAACCTGGGATATTCTGTGATTCTATGATTGTTTCTTTAGCACACTCCTCATGTACTAAGATTAGTTCTTTAATCTCATAGACACTGTACAGATTCGTTCTTATCTGTTTTTTGTTAACTTCCTTGTATTTTGAATTTGTATCCACCTATGTTTTTAATTTAAACACCATCAGTCTTTATGTTGTCCGTTTCCTTATTAGAAATCTTATATTATTTTGTTGTATTATTTCTCCCTTTAGAAAATGCAATTGTTGGAGAAAATCTCATTGGAGCATTTATTAAAGAGATTGAGGATGGTGGATTTCAGCTGTATTTGGACTCCAAGCAATTTATAGCAGATTCGCTCATTGATTTTCCTTGGGATGAAGAATTTGATCTGTCCCCAAGCATACAGCTAGGATGTAGAAATGGTTTTCGAAGAACTTCATCTCCTGGGAAAACCATCCCAAATGCACAAGGATGTGGTATGCCTCACTTTAGCTTTCCCTTCTTTGCTGATGTTAGGAATCAATATAAAGGTAAAATCAGAAAATGATCAGCAAACTTGTGTTTATGTTTAATAGGTGAAAGGCATAAAGCATCGACAAGTGGAAAAATCTGAGAGAGATGGGAATTACTGCTTTGCTTTCTGTTCAGTCCGTGCATTGCAGATGGCAAGGACATTGAACGGAAGGTTTCACAAACACTTCTCAGTTTTTTTTAGACCTGTTTGGTGTTAGAAGGTCTTTCTATATTGCACATGATACTTGATTAGAAGATTCTGCAAAGATAATGTAGTCAGTACTTCATATGATGTTACATTACCCAGTGTAGAAACCAAGCTAGAAAAATGCCAAAAGACCTAGGATTGTCAGTTCAGGGGCCAAGTCTGAGCCAGCTCACATGGAAGCTTTCTCCATGCTGGCCAATACCCAGACCTGATTGAAATTCTGCCCTCTTTTCATCATCTTTCCTTCTGTTTAGTCTGCTTTCCTGGAATGGGCTGTCAGAAAATGAGCATAAAAACAACTCATATGTTTTCAAACTCCAGTGCAATTGTTGTGGCTGCAATGCTGATTTACCCAAAGTGAAATTACCACTTTGTGCATAAGCCTTGCATGCTGTCTGGTTTCCACCAAAATGTTTGTTTGAAGGCTCCTGTGTTGGAGGAAAAGGGTTACAGAAGAGTATCGTTATGTAGGAGATCTTATTTTCAAAGCTCAGTGGCACCTTTCTTCAGCTGTCATTTCTATTATTAGGAATGATCTCAGAGAGAACAGCATAAAAAAAAAGGTGACTGGTATTTTTTCCTAAAGAAAATACCACTGAGAATACCTTCCCTAGGTTTCGCCATTATATTGTTCTGTTTAACATTATTAAAAATGAAATAATAGTACCTTATGACTCTAACTTGGTAGCTGGAATAAGAACAAGTTTGATTTTTTTTTAATTCCCAAACAAGTCATCACTCTTGATTCTTACATGTTAAAAAGGAGAAGAAGAGAAATGCGATATGTAATAGTGCAGTGAAGCATTGAAGGTCTTACCTTGCTAACAGCAGGGATATTGGCAAACTTTCTTCTTTGCTTTTTGAAATATTATGTGTCTTGAATCCTGACAAAAGATGCTGAGATGGAAGACCCCTAGTCTAAGGACTTGTCTGTGCTAAGACTCTCTGCCTTTTCTCTTTCTCTCAGGAGAATGAGTATGATACCTGTTGTGGGTTTAGCTGTACGATTTCTAAGGTGCCTTCTAGGTCCATTTACAGTCTATAGGAGACTGAATAATGCTGTGGAGTGGTTAAATCATCTTCCCATACATCCAGATGTCTGAATTTTGTGGATTTGCATTAAATGATGTAATTTCTAACTAAAGTGAATTTGCTAGAAGAGAAAAACAGTAGGAGATATGAAGGTTGGTGTGTGCTGTGCTCAATTTGGTAACACCTGAATATAGAGACAAGGGTCTAGCCAGGTTAGATGATGAGTTGCTTTGCCTTTTATCAAATGTGTCTTTTTGGACAGGCAAAGATTGAAAACTAGACAGGAGATTTTGTTGGTATATCTAGTCATTTTATCTCCTTCAGCTTTGAACGCATGCTTTTAAGGCAAGGGCTTCAAAGTGATTAACCCATGAATTGGTTCTGAACTGCTGCAGTTTTCAAGTTGGACTTTTAAGTATAAGTTGTCTGCAGCTTCAGCTCATCTCCATGGTCTGAAACACTTCCGATTTTTGTTATCTACACACGCCATGCAGAAAAAGATTAACTCCTACTGAGAATCCAGAATATGTAACGACTTTTAGTTACTTACCAAGATGTACTCTTGTACCGATTCAAGGTATTATTATTTAGTAGGCAGAATCCATCACTTAAGGCAAAAGAACTTGCAGTGAACTGGATCTTTGTGCCAAATATTTCCTGCCAAGGATAGAGGCCTCTAGGAAGCAGTGCATTAATTTGCCTTGTTTGTTAGTTCATAGACATTTGCCTCAGCTAGCTTTAGAGGAAGGCACTCAGTAAAACAAACATAGAAAAGTGGAAAGGAGGAAGTTTCTGCTCCCCATTTTGGCAGAGGTATCCTATTCAAAGATGCCATGATGAGCATGCTGCTGAATGCTGTTTTATGTCGTAGGACCGTGGTTTTTAATCTAAACATGGGATTTAAGAAATCTGTTTCTGGTTCCTCAATGATGCAGGTTTTTTTTGTTTGGTTTAGTTTTATTGTATCCATTGTTTTATTGTCCTTAGTTTTATTATCCTTAGTTTTATTGTATCCATTCTGTATGTGTAAATGTATGCATAATCTGGTCTTTTATCCTGTCTTGATCTGTTTCTCTTCTTTTCCTCCCCTCTCTCCCTGTTTATTTCATGAGGAAAACATGAAGGCTGTTTGCGAGTTTTACTTTTTTTTTTTTTTTTTTTTATGCTTGTTTCTTTTATTATTTGGAATGCTGGGTAAATGCTATCAGAAGTGCTTTGAGCAGAGCATTACCCAAACCAAATACAATGCAAGATGTATAGTTCGAGACTTCATTAGGAATTATTTGAAACAAGAATGTGATACTCCAAAAGTTTCCAGTATCTGATGGGAGGAAAGAGTAGTGCAAGCATTGGGTAATGACCAGTTACAACACTTTTTCAGCATGCTTAGTGTGAAGCTCATGTGCAGCAACCAGGGATTTATTTTTGGAGTTTTTTTTTTTGTTTTGTTTTTGTTTTTACTATATTACTATATATAGATTTTTTTAATTTATATGCTATTAATTTTATTGTATTATTTATTTTTTTCCCCACCTTATTTTAGGAAAATTAAGTATGGATCCAGTTGTTAGCTCTGAGATTTTGCCTAGGGGCTGTCCTCCAGTTTCTTACCTAGTTAAAGCAAGTGAAAGCCTGAAAGAGTTGAGTTTGATGGTTTGTCTGACTTCCAGAGTCAAACTTAACCTACCCATGCTTGTGATGAGTGTAATACATAGCTGATGTGACACATGCCCTGAAGAGTTATAGATTTTAAAAAACATGGTTCTCTGCACCATGTTTTTTTGCTATTCTTTGTGTCCTTTTGTTAACTTAATGTG